>NC_133331.1:142058481-142358481 GCF_042186555.1 Aquarana catesbeiana
AGCCACGTTAAAAATGTATCAGTTCTTATCCGTTGCTTCATCCGTATTCATCCATCTTCCGTTCCGTTAATGTGGAGATAAAACAAGGTGCACCAATCTAAGTGTAGTATCCAACGCAACTTTATTAAATAAATATAAAAATGCACGGCCAAATGGCTACTCACAAGGATTCAGAAGGAATAAGGCATATAATGACATGTAGATAGCCCATGGACAGAACCGCGGCAGCTCTCAGTGCAAGATCTCAAAGATGTTGCAAAGCGCTGTGGACAATGTAGAAAGGCTGTCCGTGGTGTTTAGTCCTCCGCTGGTAGGGGCTTTACCTTTGTCCACAGCGCTTTGCAACATCTTTGGGATCCTGCACTGAGAGCTGCCGCAGTTCTGTCCATGGGCTATCTACATGTCATTATATGCCTTATCCCTTCTGAATCTTTGTGAGTAGCCATTTGGCCATTCATTTTTATATCCATTTAATAAAGTTGCGTTGGATACTGCACTTAGATTGGCGCACCTTGTTTTATCTCCACATTGCCTTCCAGAGTTTTTGCTTCTACTCCCAAGGGAGCAGCCGCTGGTGCCCAGTATCATCTTCATTTGAACTTTTCTACATTTTTGGACTTCACATTCTCAGTGTATATGTGCCCTACATTACCATCTTTTCCCCACATTTGGACACTATTATTTTGATATTATTTTTCTTTCATGTTTGGTTGGTATCTTGCGCCATTTCTCCCTTGTTGGTATTGTTCCGTTCGGTTAATATTCGTTTTCATCCGTTAATGTACACGTTTACATCCGTTTTCATCCGTTAATGTACACGTTTACATCCGTTTTCATCAGTTAATTTACACGTTTACATCCGTTTTCATCCGTTAATGTACATGTTTACATCCGTTAATGTACACGTTTTCATCCGTTTTTGTATCTGTTTTGATCCGTTTACAGCAGTTTCTGTGCCTTTAAGGAAATTGCCCAGAAAGCATTGCTCCTCCCATGCTGCATTGCAGTTTTCAGTGAGTGACTTGTCCTTGTGTGTGCTATCTGCATTGTGCAATGGATTACAATTTATAATGATAAGCTCCTCATGGGAGACATCTCTTGCCATGTTTCTCCTTGGGCATGTACTGGGGATGTACTTCCTATTGTCCAACTACTGCCTGGGTCATAGGTTGAGTTCACAGATAAACAAACAAAAAAAAAAATTATTTCTTCAAAACGGATCTTAACTGATCGGACGTTGACGGACATTGACCGTTAATGTCAGTTGATATCTGTTTTGATGGATCTGGACGTAGCTTTGTACATTAAAAAAAACGGATAAAATCAGAAGCGGTTAATGGATGGTAACAGATGGTCATCCGTTTGCCCATAGTAATGCATTGTCATCCGTTGATGGATGGAAGAAAAACGGATAGATGGCCTGTCCATGTGGATGGGGCCTTAGCATCTAGGAGCAGAAAATAAATTGTTTTGTAGAGTTTTTGGGAACGTTTTCCTAAACAGCTTTTGTTGAGCAGTTTTTTTTTTCTTCATGTACTGTAAAAATGCTCAAGCTCCTGAAACGCTACTAGAAGTTGGCACAAAAACGCTATCATCAGCGTTTTTTTCTAGCGTTTCTTGAGCTTCTAAAAAAACGCTAGTGTGCATGGAGGCTCACTCCTATACCCTGCACTCTGCATGTTACTGACCCCTGAGCTTTGTGTGTTACCTTCTTCTGTCCCTTGCAAAGGTGGCCTGTCCATAAGGGACGTAGGGGCACTGCCCCCCTAATCCATACGCCCGGCCCCTAATCTCCTTGCAGGGCTCTGGATGCATGGACTCCAATGGGCTTTTTAATTTTTTTTTAGAAGCACATGATTAGAGCCTGAGGCTCTAATTGGCTTCAAAAAAGCGTGGGCTCGGGGAGCAGAGCACTGCACCCTGAGCCCACCCACTTGTGTGACAATAGCGAATAAATATTCGCTATTGTCTTCCTGATTCTCCTCCCGGCCAATTAGGAAGTGAGTCTTAAGACACGAGAGGAGAAGCGATTTTATTGGCTGCCGAGGAGGAAGTTACCGTGAAGCCGCCAAGGAAACCGTCGCCAAGGAGGAGGAGACACAGGAAGGAGCCAAAGCTGCCTGCGACCTAGATGGAGTAAGTGCAGGGCTGGTTGGTGGACGAATTAGTGAGTGATGGAGGGAGGGATTTGACTGATCGAATGACCGACCGACGGGGGGGGGGAGGTAAGTGGCTACTCAGCTTATGAAAATTCTCGTTCAACAGATTACAATTTTCAGAAGTGATGTCATATGTTGAATTGTTTGTAATGTATTTTTTAGTTTCAAAGCATGCGTAGTCTTGCTCTTACGATTTTTTTCGGACGAAAACTGTACTAATCAAATGAAAATTGGATGTTGTGTTCATGTACAACAAAAATTTTGTAGACGGCAACTTCAGAATTTGTCATCTGAACTATCAGAATCGGCTGTCCAAAGCATTATACTAACGATCAATCAGCTGATCGTTCGGTGTACAAAATTGTACTGCCGATTTTCTTATTGTATGTAAGACTTATCGTCTTGTAAGGCTTGCCATACATTATACAATTTTCCTTTAGATTTACCAAAACCATCTAATATTTAATTTGTATGCGATCAGGCAGGCCTTTACACTACATAGTTGAAGGTAAATCTAAAGTAAATTGAATAAGAAAATTGTATAATGTATGGCCAGCCTAAGTTGTGAGGTGGGGGCTCCATAGATCGGACTTACCTTTCCAGCACATCTCACCGATGTTTGATTGGCTTGAGACCTGGAGAATTTGGAGGCCAAGTAAACACACTGAACTTGTTGTGTTCCTCAAACCATTCTTGAATTGCTCAGACCAGACCGCCTTCTTGCATTGCTCCATGGTCCAGTTCTGATGGTCACGTGCCAATTATAGGCACTTTTGGCTGTGGACACGGGTCAGCATGGGCACCCTAACTGATCTGTGGCTACACAGCCCCATACACAACAAACTGCGAAGTACTGTGTGTTCTGACACCTTTCTATCAGAACCAGCATTAACATTTGCAGCAATGTGAGCTCCAGTAGCTGTTCTATGTGATCGGAATACACAGACCAGCCTTCACTCCCGACGTGTATCAATGAGCCTTGGCCACCCATGACCTGTCCCCTGTTCTTCTTCATTGGACCGTTGATGTAGGTTCTGATCATTACAGATCGGGAACATCCCACAAAGAGCTGCAGTTATAGAGATGCTCTGACCCAGTCGTCCAGCCATTACAGTTCAGCCTTTGTCATAGTCCCTCAAATCCTAACCCTTGCCCATTTTTTCTGCTTTCAACACATCAGCTTCAGGGACAACATGTTCACTTGCTGTCTAACATATCCCACTGACTTTCAGATGCCATTGTAATCAGATAATCAATGCTATTCACTTAACCTATCAGAGGTCATAATGTTACAGCTGATCGGTGTCAAGGTTGCCAACTGTCAGGAAATTTACGAACAGCTTGTAAAAATTCGTCATTTTTGCATCTGTCCGTGAACATCGGTTACAGATGTGCAAATCGCATATCCATAATGGATATTCATGGACAGATGTAAAAACTATGGATGTTACAAACTGTTTATAATTTTACTTACAGTTGGCAACCCTGATCGGTGTATACAGTATGTATATATATCTCCAAAGCTGACACTCACAAGAGCCGGTGTTCTGCCATATACTGTCCTCGTATCAGATAGTGTCCGCCTCGTACTGCGCAGGCGCAGCGCCTGCGCAGTACGGAGGAGCAGGAGATACCGAAAATGCCCGAAGTTGATCAGCTGACCATCAGCTGTACACGGCGCTCGGGCACCTGTTAGCGATGGCAGTGTAAGAGGGCCCCTCGCGGGCTCGCTTCGCTCGCCACGCTTCGGGCACGGCCTCGCTGCGCTCGGCAAATATTTATTCTAACTCTATGTCCACTTGGATAGTAGGGAATGATCCTGGACATAGGGTAAGAATAAATGCGCAGGCGCCGTGTACAGCTGACGATCAGCTGTTGAACTTCGGAGACTTTCGGCGTCTCTTTTGTCCTCCGTACTGCGCCTGCGCAGTACAGGGAGGACACTATATGATAGGGGACTGAATTCGATAAGACACCGGTCTTCACCGGCCGCTCCCAGCACCACACCTCGCCCAACCTCCCGGATTCCAGCCTGACAGGTTCCCTTTACACGCCCCGCCCCACCCCGCCCCGCCCACTGGATTCTCCTCCGGGTGACGTTGTAGCTGGGCGGCTCCCTCTTCTCTTCCGGGCTGGAGCCGTTGTACTCTGGTCGCCCCCTCAGGGAATATTTGTTGTCGGCTCCTCTCTGCCTCCTCAGGATTACCGTGCGGCCGCCAGTGACCAGCTGACGAGGTGAGGCCCTGCTGGGTGCGGGAGGGAAGCGGGGACTTTATCCGAGTCCTGGGAAAGTTTATAAGTGGACCGGGAGGTGTCGGCCCGGCCATGTATATATAATGTGTATGTATGTGTGTGTGTGTATGTATATGTATATGTATGTGTATATATATATATATATATATATATATATATATATATATATATATATATACTGGCTGTATCCCGCACTGTGCGGTGGGAGGGAGGACTGTGCACTGTTCGGTGGGGGGGGGATGGTGCAGGGTGTGTTCTCCGGACACTTCCCCTCCGCCTGCTCTCGGCTTGTGTGCCCTTTCCTTGTCTGACTGACCTCTTCCCCCTCCCCCCTCCATATACCATGTGTGCAATCTCTGCTCTCCTCTCTGGGCGCCACAACTTGGGATCGGAATGTCGGTGTGTTTACAATTTGGGATCGGGATGTCGGTGTGTTTACAATTTGGGATCGGGATGTCGGTGTGTTTACAATTTGGGATCGGGATGGCGGTGTGTTACCACCAGGATGGCTTTGATTTAAATCAAGTCAATTTAAATCGCTAGTAAAAAGGCTTGATTTATACAATTTTTTTAACCACTTCGCGCCCACGCTATAGCCGAAAGATGGCTGCAGCGCGGACGCTACCTGCCGGGTGGCCGTCCAGCTGTTTACTTCCGCAATGCGCACTCCCGCGGGCGCGCATCGCGGAAGTTCTGTGCTGGCCTTGTCCCTCGGACACAGCCATTCACAGATCGCCGTAAACGGCCAATGACAGCGGCCGTTTACAGTGCGATTGGCGGTGCCAATGAGAGAGGATCTCATATGTAAACATATGAGATCCTCTCTCATCGCCGGCTCTCCCTCCTCACACAGAGACAGCGTGTGAGGAGGGAGAGCGAACGACTGCAGCGGTGAGTGCAAAAAAAAAAACTGAAATAAAAGTCGTCAGTGTCATCTGTGATCCCTCCCCACTGTCCTCTGTTGCTAGTGCCATCCGTCCCCACTGCCATCCCTCCCCAGTGCCACGTATTAGTGCCATCTGTCATCAGTGCCACGTATTAGTGCCATCTGTCATCAGTGCCACGTATTAGTGCCATCTGTCATCAGTGCCACGTATTAGTGCCATCTGTCATCAGTGCCACGTATTAGTGCCATCTGTCATCAGTGCCACGTATTAGTGCCATCTGTCATCAGTGCCACGTATTAGTGCCATCTGTCATCAGTGCCACGTATTAGTGCCATCTGTCATCAGTGCCACGTATTAGTGCCACGTGTCATCAGTGCCACGTGTCATCAGTGCCACATATTAGTGCCACATATTAGTGCCACCTGTCATCAGTGCCACATATTAGTGTCATCAGTGTCACGTGTCATTAGTGCCATCTGTCATCACTGCCACGTGTCATCAGTGCCACATATTAGTGCCATCTGTCATCACTGCCACGTGTCATCAGTTCCATGTATTAGTGCCATCTGTCAGTGCCAGGTATTAGTGCCAAATGTCATCAGTGCCACGTATTAGTGCCATCTGTCATCAATGCCATATCAGTGCCACGTATCAGTGCCATCTGTCATTAGTGCCACGTATCAGTGCCATCTGTCATTAGTGCCACGTATCAGTGCCACGTATCAGTGCCATCTGTCATCAGTGCCACGTATCAGTGCCATCTGTCATTAGTGCCACGTATCAGTGCCACGTATCAGTGCCATCTGTCATTAGTGCCACGTATCAGTGCCACGTATCAGTGCCATCTGTCATTAGTGCCACGTATCAGTGCCACGTATCAGTGCCATCTGTCATTAGTGCCACGTATCAGTGCCACGTATCAGTGCCATCTGTCATCAGTGTCATGTGTCATTGTCCTGGTGCTCCAGGGCCTTCAAAAGTGTAATAGGTAGTCAACAAGTTAGATGTGTAATTTATGCTCCTAGAACACCTGATGGTGCTCCCTGTATGTTGGGTCTCTCTATGTGGCTAGGCTGTGAAAAAGTCCCACACATGTGGTATCCCCATACTCAGGAGGAGTAGCAGAATGTATTTTGGGGCATTATTTGTGGTATACACATGCCATGTGAGATAAATAACCTATTACAATAACAATTTTGTGGGGGAAAAAAAACAAAAAAACCCCAAATCTTCATTTTGCAAAGAATTGTGGGAAAAACTGACATCAAAAACCTCACCATGCATCTTACTAAATGCCTTGGAATGTCTACTTTCAAAAAAGGGGTCATTTGGGGGGTATTATTACTTTCCTGGCTTGTTCGGGTCGCAAGAAATGAGATAGGCCGTCAGTACTTCAGGTGTGATCAATTTTTTATGATTTGCACCACAGCTTGTAGACTCTCTAACTTTCACAAAGACCAAATAATATCCACTAATTTGGGTTAATTTTACCAAAGATATGTAGCAGTATAAATTGTGGCCAAAATTTATAAAGAAAAATTAATAATTTGCAAAATTTTATCACAGAAACTAAGAAAAATGCGTTTTTTTTTCAAAATTTTCGGTCTTTTTTTATTTATAGCGCAAAAAATAAAAAACCCAGAGGTGATCAAATACCACCAAAAGAAAGCTCTATTTGTATGAAAAAAAGGACAAAAAATTAATTTGGGTACAGTATTACACGACTGAGTAATTGTCATTCAAAGTGTGAGAGCACCGAAAGCTGAAAATTGGTCTGGTCACGAGGGGGGTTTAAGTGCCCAGTAGGCAAGTGGTTAAAGAGCAACTGTCATCTCTGTCCTGCAGCTGCTCCTCCTCTGACCCGCTGTTGACTCACTGACAGTCCCATTCACATTAATAGGACGGCTGGTGATGCGGCAGTGACGCTAAAGGGGAGGGACGCTGCGGCAGCAGGTGAGTGGATGCCCACTAACAGGCGCTGCCATGATGGATCTCAAATGACAGGTGCTCTTTAAATGTAAGGATGCATTCTTGCTGGTAGTTAGAATCTTTAATATTTGCAAACAAAATGAAGGTTTCTTATTTAGAATAAGCTGTCAGGTTAGTAAAACAGCGATATCGGAAACGATTCAATTATATAGTTTGTAGTGTACATAGGTTTGCAAAACAATGTGATAAAGGATTATTCCTGAACTTTGTTTTATGCCATGGTAACTATAAAATTGTGTGAATGCATCAATGCAATGCATGTTATCTCAGCTTGCAGAGCTTGGATTCATTGACTGAGTTTATGTAAATATTGCAGATCATACAACCTTTACTCCAAAAGAATTTTATTAAAATAAATCTGATTTAAATAAATAAAAAAAAAAAATAATATATATTTTTTTTCATCCACCTTAGTTACCACTTGGGATTTTGTGATGTCGGTCAGTCAGCTGCTCATGGCCTGTGATAAATCAGACAATCACAAGCTTTCCGATCATGTGACCGCCAATCACAGCAGTCACATGATCATAAACCTCTTGCAGCATCCAAAACCTCTCAAGGGTGGCGGCGCCGGTAGCAAGAGGTTAATGAAGTATTACCTGTTTGCCGACCACCTAACTTAGATATGTGGCAGCAAAGTGGCTTACCTGCGCTGGATCAATATTATTACACAGGATTTATATAGTGCCAGCAGTTTACGTAGCGCTTTACAGTATAAAATGCAGACAATACAGTTCTAATACAAAAAATACAAGAGGGCCCTGCTAGTAAGAGCTTACAATCTAATAGTACCTACAATCTTGTACCTAGGATGTGACTCGCTGGCCCGGCTGCGCTGTGATTCGCTACACCACAAGCCGATCAGCGGATCCCAGCCAACGATTGCCCACCAGCACTCGCTGATCGGCTCAGTGATTCAAGGAACAGAGCTCTGTGATTGTGAACAATATAGAGCTGTGTTCACTGACACGGGATGTTGCTGTTTTTTTTTATTCCCTACTAAGCAGGAAAAAAATAAAGATCATTAGTAAAAAGCAGCACACTGCAGACACATTACATAGTTTAGTACACATTTAACCCCTTCCTACCCAGTGTCGGTACGTTGTAAAGTATTAGAACTGATCACTGTATTAGTGTCAGTCAGTCAGTTCCCCCCTCCAGATTGCTCGCTGCACTATCAGTCCCGTTTTTTATAAATTACTGATCACCACCATTTAGTAGAATAAAAAAATTCTGGTATATATCCCATAGTTTTGTAGACGCTATAACTGTCACACAAACCAATTAATATACACTTATTGGGATTTTTGTTTAACCAAAGACGTGTAGCAAAATACATTTTGAAATAAATTTATGAACAA
Organism: Aquarana catesbeiana; assembly: GCF_042186555.1. Lineage (NCBI taxonomy): Eukaryota > Metazoa > Chordata > Amphibia > Anura > Ranidae > Aquarana > Aquarana catesbeiana. The sequence goes on from NC_133331.1 coordinate 142,067,131, forward strand.
ATTTAAGATTTTTTTTTACATTTTTCTTATTAGCTATGTTTTATAGCAGAAAGTAAATTTTTTTTTTTTTTTTTCAAAATTTTCGGCCTTTTTTGTATATGTTGCTAAAAATAAAAACCCCAGTGGTGATCTAACACCATCAAAAGAAAGCTCTATTTGTGTGAAAAAAAAAAATATAAATAAAATATATATATTCATTTTGTTTGGGTACAGCATTGTATGACTACACAATTACCAGTTAAAATAGCGCAGTGCTGAATAGCAAAAAATGGTCTGGTCACGAATGGGGTAAAATCTTCCGGAGGGGAAGTGGTTAAATCTGACACCAAAAATGTAATATATTGCAGCTTACAAATTAGATGTGGTGGCTGCATCAGTTTTTGTATATTTCTTTTTTTTTAACTTTTTCCCTCTGTTTTCACTTGGTAATCTGGTGAATAACACACCTCCTGTATTAGGGCCCTTTCACACTGAGGCGGTTTGCAGGCGCTATTGCACTAATACCGCCTGCAAACCGACCCGAAACAGCTGCTGCTGTCTCTCCAGTGTGAAAGCCCCGAGGGCTTTCACACTGTAGCGGTGTGCTAGCAGGACTGGAAAAAAAGTCCTGCTAGCAGCATCTTTGGAGCAGTGTGCATACGGCTCCTTCACCGCTCCTGCCCATTGAAATCAATGGGACAGCTGGCTATACCGCCGGCAAAGCACCTCTGCAGAGGCACTTTGCAGTGGTTTTGAACCCTTTCTCGGCTGCTAGCGGGGGGTAAAACCACCCCCGCTAGCAGCCAAATACGGATGGTAAAGCGCCGCCCCACCCCATTGTAAAAGGGCCCTTAGTGTGGATGAAGAGCAGGAGGCACATTAGGTCAACAGCATTGCCAGCCTCTATGACACTTACAAATGTGAAGCCAAACTCCCAGCTCACGCTTTTTATAGCAGAACTTCGTCCAAAAGGGGAGGTTCCACTTCAAGTCCTTCTCCCCCCCCCCCCCCCCCCCACCTGCCTCATTTGCCATGTCCACTTTTTTTGGTGGGGGGTGGGTACCTAGACTGCAGGACCATTCACAAAGCGCAGCACGGTTCACGTATGCGCTGTGGTTAAGATGCCGACACTAGCATCTCTAAGGCTAGTGAAGAATTAACCTGGGAGAGGATGGCACTGGACCCTTGGACAGGTACAGTGGATATAAAGTCTACACACCCCTGTTAAAATGTCAGGTTTCTGTGATGTAAAAAAAGAGTCAAAGATAAATAATTTCAGAACTCTTTCCACCTTTTTAATGTGACCTATAAACTATACAACTCAGTTGAACAACAAAATTAAATCTTTTAGGTGGAGGGAAGTAAAAATAAAAAACTAAAATATTATGGTTGCATATGTGTGCGCACTCTTAAACTAATACTTTGTTGAAGCCCCTTTTGATTTTATTACATCACTCAGTCTTTTTGGGTATGAGTCTATCAGCATGGCACATTTTGACTTGGCAATATTTGCCCACTCTTTACAAAAAAAATCTGAATATGTCAGATTCTGAGGGCATCTCCTGTGCACAGCCTTCTTCAGATCACCCCACAGATCTTCAATGGGATTCAAGTCTGGGCTTGCTCTGGCTGGGCCATTGCAAAACTTTAATCCTATTCTGGTGAAGCCATTCCTTTGATTTGGATGTATGCTTTGGGTCGTGGTCATGCTGAAAGATTAAGTTCCTCTTCATGTTCAGCTTTCTAGCAGAGGCCTGAAGGTTTTGTTCCAATATTGACTGGTATTTGGAACTGTTAATAATTCTCACTGCCTTGACTAAGGCCCCTGTTCCAGCTGAAGAAAAACAGCCCCAAAGCATGATGCTGCCACCACCATGCTTCATGGTGTGTATGGTGTTCTTTTGGTGATGTGCAGTTTTGTTGTTGCGCCAAACATATCTTTTGGAATTATGGCCAAAAAATTCAACCTTGGTTTCATCAGACCATATCACATTTTCCCACATGCTTTTGGGAGACTTCAGATGCGTTTTTGCAAAATTTAGCCGGGCTTGGAATTTTTTTCTTCGTGAGAAAAGGTCTTGCCATACTACCCCATAGCCCAGACATATGAAGAATCCGGGAGATTGTTGTCACATGTACCTCAACTTGTGTCACTGCCGCATCACCAGCCGTCCCATTAAACTGAATGGGACTGTCTGTGAGTCAAGAGCGGGTCAGAGGAGGAGCTGCTGCAAGACAGAGATGACAGTTGCTCTTAAAAATGATGATGTAACTCAAGCCTCTTTACTAGTGATTTAAATCAAATTCACCCTGCCAAAAATGTAAATGTATTTTATTGGGATTTTATGGGATAGACCAGTATAAAGTGGCACATAATTGTGAAGTGGAAGGAAAATAAGTGGCTTTCCAAATTTTTTGCAAATAAATAACTGAAACGTGTGAGCATTTGTATTCAGCCCCCCTGAGTCAATACTTTGTAGAACCGCCTTTTGCTGCAATTACAGCTGAAATTCTTTTGGGGATGTCTCTACCAGCTTTACACATATAGAGCGTGAAATTGTTGCCCATTCTTCTTTGCAAAATAGCTCAAGCCTTGTTAGATTTGATGGAGAGCAGAGCATCTGTGAACAGCAATTTTCAAGTCTTGCCACAGATTCTCAATTGGATTTAGGTCTGGACTTTGACTGGGCCATTCTAACACATGAATATGCTTTGATCGAAACCATTCCATTGTAGCTCTGGCTGCATGATTAGAGTCGTTGTCCTGCTGGAAGGTGAACCTCCTCCCCAGTCTTGAGTCTTTTGCAAACGCCAACGGGTTTTCTTTTAAAATTGCCCTCTATTTGGCTGCATCCATCTTCCCATCAACTCTGACCAGCTTCCCTGTCCCTGCTGAAGAAAAGATCCCCACAACATGATGCTGCCACCACCATGTTTCACAGTGGGGATGGTGTGTTCAGGGTAATGTGAAGTGTTCGTTTTCCACCACACAGTGTTTTGCTTTTAGGCCAAAAAGTTACATTTTTGTCTCATCTGACCAGAGCACCTTCTTCCACATGTTTACTGTGTCCCCCACATGGCTTCTCGCAAACTGCACACAGGATTTCTTATGGCTTTCTTCTTGCCACTCTTCCATAAGATTCAGATTTGTGGAGTGCACAATCTAATAGTTGTCCTGTGGACAGATTCTCCCACCTGAGCTGTGGATCTCTGTGGCTCCTCCAGAGTTACCATGGGCCTCTTGGCTGCTTCTCTGATTAATGCTCTCCTTGCCTGGCCTGTCAGTTTAGGTGGACGGCCATGTCTTGGTAGGTTTGTAGTTGTGTCATACACTTTCCATTTTTGGATGATGATTGAACAGTGCTCCGTGAGATGTTTAAAGCTTGGGATATTTTTATATAACCTAACCCTGCTTTAAACTCCACAACTTTTTCCCTGACCTGTCTGGTGTATTCCTTGGCCTTCATAATGCTGTTTGTTCACTAAGGGTCCCTAACAAACCTCTGAGGGCTTCACAGAACGACTGTATTTTATACTGAGATTAATATAACACAACGTGAACTCTATTTACTAATTAGGTGGCTGACCTCTGAAGGCAATTGTTTCCACAAGATTTTAGTTAGGGGTATCAGAATAAAGGGGGCTCAATACAAATGCACGCCACACTTTTTCAGACATTAGTTGTAAAAAAAATTTGAAAAACATTCATCGTTTTCCTTCCACTTTACAATTATGTGCCACTTTGTGTTGGCCTGTAGCATTTATAAACCCAAAAAAATACATTGACGTTTTTGGCTGTAACCTGACAAAATGTGTAAAATTCCAAGGGGTATGAATACATTTTCAGGGGACTGTATGCCATTGGAAACTATATAACCTACTTTCTATGCGTTTTTTCTGCAGAAATAAAAGGCACTGTGGTGTGAACTGGCCCCTAAACTGCTCATTTACAGCACGGATCAGTACTGTACACCTGTGCAGAGGGCCCTACTTATGTGCCTAGGAGATGCAGGTGATTCAAGGAATTAGGTTGGTTCAATAAATGACAGGCTGACTGCTTCATTGACCTTCAGCCACATCCCTGAATGTACAGCCTGTGTTCGGAGCTGTGTATCAGTCCCACAATAACGTACACACAGGGATTTGAATGAAGGTGTGTGCAGCTGTCAGCATGTCATTGATCAGTCTAGCCTCAAAGATTACCTGTATCGCCCAGGAGGATAAACCCCCCTCTCTGCACGGTTGTACTGACCCCTGTGCCCATGGGAATGAGCCACTCGGCCTCTTGCACACAGACGCATGTACAGGTGATGCATATAGCAAAATCAATTGCAGGCTGAAATGCACTTCAGCTGTATACACATCTGAACGGTACTTGAGTACATGGCTGTATATGTACAGGGGATGTATTCCTCTGAACACTGGATTTCTGCATTCAGCACATACATCCCTGTACACAAGTACTCTTCAGATTTGTCCACAGCCAAAGTGTGTTTGAGGTTGTCATTTTGATGGTTAAATTTAAATTTGACCCCATAAATGCTGTGTCACAATAGCTTGCATTACTTGATTGGGTCATTTTTGGCGGCACCACTGCCTGCTAAATGCCACAGGGAGAACACCACGGTTGCAGCATGTGTATACCCCTGTCATCTGAATTGCAACTCAAGGGGGGTGGTTAAGACCTCGTTCACACTTGAGCATTTCTGAGCTTCAAGCTAAAAAAATGCTTAACAAGCAAAATCTCATTCATTTCAATAGCCCGTGTTCACATTTGAGCATTTTGTTGCCTGTAAGAAAACTCTCCCACTGTCCCGCTCAAATCTGCCTAAAAAGTAGCTCGTACTTTTTTGAGTGACAGGCATTTTGCTACAGGGGCCATTGAAATGAATGGGATTTTGCTTGTTGAGCATTTCTGAGCATCAAGCTTCGAGCTGAAAAATGCTCAAGTGTGAACAGGGTCTTAGGGGCAGTAAAATCCAGGGCTCAACTGCAAATGGAAACAAGTCCTAAAGCTGCCTTCGTACATCTCTATGTACAGGAATTTGCTGACGGCCGCAGCTGCTTGCATCTCTATGCACAGCCAGTAATTACTGGCATTGAAAGTGCGTCCAGCAACGACCACTGCAGGTAATCGGCTGTGCAGAGAGCTAATAATGGCTGTGGCCACTGGTCACATGTCATAGTGAACGCGGCCAGCAGCTGCACCTAGCTGCTGAGAACCGCAGCAGAAACTACTGCTACAATTCGCACTGGCGTTAAAGGATACATTCACCTTTGATTAAAAAAAATAAATTCACCTCTTTTTGCAGGTAAAAGGTGCATTTATTATTATTATTATTATTATTATTATTATTATAATATAATTTTTTTTTTTTTTTATATATACTGAAGCCTATGGAGGAATTCTGCAGACTGTCGGTACACTGTCTGCCTGTACCTCTTATAAGGACAGGCAGTTACTATATGACAGGAAGAATCCATGAACTGGCAGTTCATTGAGAATGACAAGCCATCAGCCGCAAAGACAAACAGTAGTTGTAGTTCATACACAGAACTCTGTGAACGAATGACCCGGCGGTGTGGGGCGGAGCCCTCCACGGCTGTGCTGTTTTTGAACTGTGACACTGGATGTGGGGGGAGAATCCCCCACCCATTGTCACAGGGAGGTTCATACTTATGCAAATTGGATGTGGATATCTTCACATTCAATTCACATGACAGGAGACTGAACGGCTCTCAATAGAGCTGGTTCAAACCTCTTCAGGGCAGCTGCGGAGCGGGATTGCACAGGAATCCTGTGTGTCTTTGGCTCTGTTTTCAGGTCTGAATTCAGACAAAAATTTGGGCCTGATTTGTACCTGAAACTGAGAACAGGGACGCACCGGACCCCTGCTGTGAGCCGCATCCGATTTCAATGAGACCCCAGCCTTAATTGCCAGTGTGAATGTAACCTAAATCGGCTAATATCCATTCATCGATCTTCCCTGTGAATGGAGTGGTTTTGTTTTTTTCAATTGAAAAGTTCATTTTACATTTTTAGAATGGCTGCTCTGTTTTAAAGTGATCCTGTCAGAAGTATGCACCTAATTAGGTGTTTTAGATGAACACTGCTTTACTGGGTAAGTGAAAGAACACCTTTTCATTGAGTAATGTGGGACTGACCTGAGTGGTTGTGTGCACACTGTTTGTTAGATTGTTCCTAGAAAAATACATATGGTAAATGATGACCTTTCAATACTCGATTGTTGTGTAATGTCAAATAAAAATATAAATGGTTTGAGTCACTGGTGTGTGAGTTGTTACTACGCAGTCACAGCCCACACCCTCCAAACTGACAGTAACTTCTGATTCTATTGTGTTTACATAGCCTGGGGCTCGGGCTCTCCACACAAAGTAGAGTACATGTGTCTAAGCCTACAACAGCCAACAGCCTTTAAATATCTGACAAGGGTTGTTCGAACCCTGCTTTGGCATTGCTATTGTACTTTGAAAAACGTATTCCAACAGGACCCCGCATTTTTATTTAATCGAAAAGAAGGGAGGGACTTTGGACTTTTTAGGCACAGTGACACAAAATTATTTACAAAAAATATTTATTGAAAAAACATACACTACCGTTCAAAAGTTTGGGGTCACCCAAACAATTTTGTGTTTTCCATGAAAAGTCACACTTATTCACCACCATACGTTGTGAAATGAATAGAAAATAGAGTCAAGACATTGACAAGGTTAGAAATAATGATTTGTATTTGAAATAACATTGTTTTTACATCAAACTTTGCTTTCATCAAAGAATCCTCCTTTTGCAGCAATTACAGCATTGCACACCTTTGGCATTCTAGCTGTTAATTTATTGAGGTAAGCTGGAGAAATTGCACCCCACGCTTCTAGAAGCAGCTCCCACAAGTTGGATTGGTTGGATGGGCACTTCTGGCGTACCATACTGTCAAGCTGCTCCCACAACAGCTTAATGGGGTTCAGATCTGGTGACTGTGCTGGCCACTCCATTACCGATAGAATACCAGCTGCCTGCTTCTGCTGTAAATAGTTCTTGCACAATTTGGAGGTGTGTTTAGGGTCATTGTCCTGTTGTAGGATGAAATTGGCTCCAATCAAGCGCTGTCCACTGGGTATGGCATGGCGTTGCAAAATGGAGTGATAGCCTTCCTTATTCAGAATCCCTTTTACCCTGTACAAAGCTCCCACCTTACCAGCACCAAAGCAACCCCAGACCATCACATTACCTCCACCATGCTTAACAGATGGCGTCAGGCATTCTTCCAGCATCTTTTCATTTGTTCTGCGTCTCACAAACGTTCTTCTTTGTGATCCAAACACCTCAAACTTGGATTCATCCGTCCACAACACTTTTTTCCAGTCTTCCTCTGTCCAATGTCTGTGTTCTTTTGCCCATCTTAATCTTTTTCTTTTATTGGCCAGTCTCAGATATGGCTTTTTCTTTGCCACTCTGCCCTGAAGCCCAAAATCCCGCAGCCGCCTCTTCACTGTAGATGTTGACACTGGTGTTTTGTGGGTACTATTTAATGAAGATGCCAGTTGGGGACCTGTGAGGCGTCTGTTTCTCAAACTAGAGACTCTAATGTGCTTATCTTCTTGCTTAGTTGTGCAACGCGGCCTCCCACTTCTTTTTCTACTCTGGTTAGAGCCTGTTTGTGCTGTCCTCTGAAGGGAGTAGTACACACCGTTGTAGGAAATCTTCAATTTCTTTGCAATTTCTCGCATGGAATAGCCTTCATTTCTAAGAACAAGAATAGACTGTCGAGTTTCAGATTTAAGTTCTCTTTTTCTGGCCATTTTGAGCGTTTAATTGACCCCACAAATGTGATGCTCCAGAAACTCAATCTGCTCACAGGAAGGTCAGTTTTGTAGCTTCTGGAAGGAGCTAGACTGTTTTTAGATGTGTGAACATGATTGCACAAGGGTTTGCTAATCATCAATTAGCCTTCTGAGCCAATGAGCAAACACATTGTACCATTAGAACACTGGAGTGATAGTTGCTGGAAATGGGCCTCTATACACCTATGTAGATATTGCACCAAAAACTAGACATTTGCAGTTAGAATAGTCATTTACCACATTAGCAATGTATAGAGTATATTTGTTTAAAGTTAGGACTAGTTTAAAGTTAGCTTCATTTAAAAGTACAGTGCTTTTCCTTCAAAAATAAGGACATTTCAATGTGACCCCAAACTTTTGAACGGTAGTGTACATAAAAAAAAAACAAAAAAAACACTGATTATAAAAGCCACAAAGGATCTATGTACATAAATGCTCAATAAAGTTGCTGCTGTACAAAACCATACCTATAGATAAAGACTCGGGACGTGTGGATATCCATCCAGGGTATACGAGAATCCGAGTGTATGGCTGGACAGGAGATCAACGATATAGTAATTCAAATTGGGAATGTGCTCAACATGTTGCACGTGTCTTCACACTTCTTGTATTGTGTGCTAACAGAAATAAACAGAATCATACAATTAATATACCATTACGGGTTTTAGAGCTGTACTGACTGATGCTATATTTTTTCTGTTGCTATATTATTGCATATTAATTGTATGATTTTATTGAGCATTTATGTACATAGATCCTTTGTGGCTTTTATAATCAGTGTTTTTTTTTTTTTTTTATGTATGTTTTTTCAATAAATATTTTTTGTAACTAATTTTGTGTCACTGTGCTTAAAAAGTCCAAAGTCCCTCCCTTCTTTTTCGATTAACTATTTCTAGGACGCGGCACTTTTTTACTGTTTATGTATCCACAGTACCACTCTGTGTAATGATACATCTATATTGCTAATAACCCGCATTTTTATTTGTTATAAACACAGCACTATGTTCATTGTACATCAGATTCACCCAGTCACTGTGTTATTTGCTTTGCTTGTTGAGCAATGTTTCACCTTGGTAAACGCAAATCATTTGCTGAGTCTTGCTTTTAATTTGTTTGCCAGTTGGACAGGCAATTAATGGCATAAATGCTATTCAAAGTTCCCAAGAGCAAATATTTTCTCAAAAACATGTTCTGTCTATTGGTTGTAGTTCAAGATAGGCCTGTGAGCTACAGAATTACCATATGTTACTGATGACACGTTAAATGGGAAGTATGGACTTTTTAAAAAAATGTTTTGAATCATGCTTATCTAGGTAGATGCAGCTTTGGTCTCCAGCTGGCTCTAACACTAAGCCCTGGTTCACACTGAGGCAGCGCGACTTGCAGCGCGACTGTCTCAGGCGACCTGGACACGTCAGGGGCGTGGCGACTTGCAAAACGACTTCTATATAGAAGTCTATGCAAGTCGCCCCCAAAGTAGTACAGGAACCTTTTTCTAAGTTGGAGCGACTTGCGTCCCTCCGATTAGAACGGTTCCATTGTACAGAATGGGACGCTACTTGTCAGGCGGCTAGGTCGCCTGACAAGTCGTCCTAGTGTGAACCGACCCTGAGAACTGAGCGATCTAATGCCACTTATCGCTCTATTCTCTGGGCTCCCTGAGCAGAGAGCTGGTGACTATCAGTCACTATTGTCTACTCTGCCCCCTTCTCACTCGCTGGCGCGCTGAGAGTCTGAGCCAGGTGACGGTCCAGGCATGTGGGCGGATCCCGACGTCATTGTCACAATCTCGTCCGACCGACTCTGTGACGTCAGCCAACAGTGGGCTTCAGCCAGCTGTCTGCAGAAAACAGTTCACAGGAGTGCAGAACGAACTGCACTCCTGTGATCCACAGAAGTTTAGCCAAACAAACTTTGTCTGTACTTCTCCTTTTTATTGATCCTGGCACTGTGATTTGCAGCTGAAAGGAATTTTCAGATGCAGCGGTTTTATCTTTATGAAGAAAAAAAGCAAAGAAAACCCAATGAAGTTGGTGATGTGACACGGCCCTTAGCCTAGGTCCACATATGTACGATGCGGGAACCAGCTCGATTCCAGTGCTGATTCCCGCATTGCATCTCTCCCGCAGGCAGTTCACACTGCCCTCTGCAAAACGCTGCGGGTGTTAATACAATGTTATTGACACCCCCAGATTGATTCACAGATCGCAGTGCGAATTGTGAACTCGCACATGAATCAGATCGCATGGGTGAGAACACCCATGCGGGGGGGGGATTCCCTGCACTATTTTCGTGCAAATCCGATGCAAGTTCAGCCATAGAACTGTGTGGCTGAACTCGCACTGCTCAGACATCGCATATGATCGGCTACGCAGTGCGGGTGTGAATCACATGTGATGTCTGAGATCGCACATATGTGAACCTTCTTTTAAAGTCAAGGGAAGTCATCTTGTAAGATAGGGGTGCCTAACTTTTTGAAGAGCGTGGGTCACATAAATGATTTGGTAACTGGTCGCAAGCCACAATGAAATGAAATGAAATGGATCAGAATTAAAAAAAAATATATATATTTTGAATAGCATAAAGAAGACTTTAACCAATTGCCGGTGGCAGAATGGCACTCATGAGCAAATCGCCGTAGCTGTACGGGCACTTTAAGGAGTATAGGGGGCACGTGCATGACATAGGAGCCAGTGCACGTGGCCTATGGCCACCAGGCTACCCGCAATTGCTCTTCGGAAGGACAGAACAGAGATCTGTCAATGATCTCCGTTCTGTCAGGGGTGAGGAGACTGATCTGTTGTTCCTACTGCTTAGGAACAACAATCTGTCTCCTCCCCCAGGCAGTCCCATTTTCTCACAGTTAAACGCTCCCTAGGACACATTTAACTCCTTCCCTGCCAGTGACATTTATAGAGTAATCAGTAGCTATTTTTAGCTGATCGCTGTATAAATGTCAATGGTGCCAAAATTGTGTCAAGTGTCCGATCTGTCCACCGCGATGTTGCAGTCCCAATAAAGATCACCGCCATTACTAGTATAAATTTTTTTTTTTTATAAAAATGCCATAAATCTATCCCTTATTTTGTAGACGCTATCATTTTTGGACAAACCAATCAATATACGCTTATTTATTTATTTTTACCAAAAATATGTAGAAGAATACATATTGGCCTCAACTGAGGAACAACTTTTTTTTTTTTTTTTTGGCATATTTATTATAGCAAAAAGTAAATATTGCTTATTTTTCCCAAAATTGTCGGTCTTTATTGTTTTATAGCACAAAAAATAAAAACTGCAGAGGTGATCAAATACCACCAAAAGAAAGCTCTATTTGTGGGGAAAAAAGGACGTCAATTTTGTTTGGGTACAATGTTACACAACCACGCAATTGTCCGTTAAAGCGACGCAGTGCTGCAAAAAAAGGCCTGGTCAGGAAGTGGTTAAGTCTTTCTGGGGCTGAAGTGGTTAAGCAACAATCAGGATAATTTTCCATGGGAGCAATCCCCATTGGATGTTTACCCACTGTTTAATCACAAAATTCAAATTTTTTAACCAGATCCATTGGAAACTCATGTCGCATGACGTGTGAAAATCAATGTTTCCCTATGGGAGCCGTCTTAACTGGTCCGACACAAGTCGGTCCGATTTTGAAAATGCTCCCTGTACTACTTTGGTCCGACTTTGATTCTACTTCAGCCCATTGACTATCATTGAAGTCTGATTAAAGTCTTGCATATTCCGACTTTGGCATGCGACTTGTGCTCTGATGATCTTGAGGGGGAACTATAAAAAAACCGGCATGGGTGCCCCCTCCAAGAGCATACCAGGCCCTTCAGTCCGATATGAATTTTAAGGGGAACCCCCTACGCCGAAAAAACAGCGTGGGGGTCCCCCCAAAATCCATTCCAGACCCTTATCCGAGCACACAGCCCGGCCGGTCAGGAAAGGGGGTGGGGACGAGCGAACCCCCCTCCTGAACTGTACCAGGCACATGCCCTCAACATGGGGGGTGGATGCTTTGGGGCAGGGGGGCGCACTGCTGACCCCCACCCCAAAGCACCATGTCCACTTGTTGATGAGGACAAGGGCCTCTTCCCGAAAACCCTGGCCGTTGGTTGTCAGGGTCTGCGGGCAGGGGGCTTATCGGAATCCGGGAGCCCCCTTTAATAAGGGGGTCCCAGATCCCGGCACCCCGACCTATGTGAATGAGTATTGGGTACATCATAACCCTACCCATTCACCTGGGGGAAAAAAGTGTCAATAAAAAAAACACAAGACCGGTTTTTAAAGTAATTTATTAGGCAGCTCTGGGGGTCTCTGCCGACTTGTGGGGGTCTCTTCCGACTTATTCACTCTCTCCGGCCTCTTCTCCCGCTCTCCGGTGTCTTCTGCCGGGCTCCTCCGCTATCTTCTGCCATTTTGCTTGCTCTTTTGCTAGCTTTGGCCCGGTCTTCTCTGTCGTCGTCTTCCCTCCGGTCTTCTTCTGATGACACGACGCACTCTCCCGCTGTAATGCCGTGTGCGCAACGACTTATATAGGCATGGGGCGTGGTCACCGGGTGATGTCATCCAGTGACCTCGTCCCTTATGACGTCACCGCCCGAGGCATGATGTTGTAATATTGAAGGCATATTGAGAGCCAGAAAGTTGGCATTCCCAGATTGATTAGCAATAGAGATTATTGTATTCAAGAGGTCTCCTTTTAGGTCAGATACACCATTACTGGAACTACAGATGGAATTGATCTATGTACATCTACCTTAACCACCTACCACAGAATAAAAGAATTAAAATTCTGATTGCATTGAGAAGGAAGGTCATGAATTGGCTTGGTTGGCTCCTTCTACGGAAACGCCTCACCAACTCTAGGATTGCCAGGCTTTGCATTGCGACCAAAGTGAACTGCTGTTGTGTGCTTGTAGGCGCCCCCCCCCCCCCTTCTTATTTATCCTAAAAAAAAAAATAAAATAAAAAATAAGAAGGCCAGTATGGTGGCGTGAATTTATGGGAGGAGCCCGGAGGGTATTTAAGCAGCCCACTCACCCATGCTCTTTGTCGGTTCAGTGCACAATACTACACGTCACTGGGCCGACTCTTCCCAGCTCACCTTATGTTCGTGAGTCATTTGATCGCAAGTGCATTTCGGCTTCTCCGTTTGTTGTCTTCGGCGGTTCCCACTCACTGTCGCAGGTAGTATTCAAACCTTTTCGTATCCTCTGCAAATCTTGCAATTCGTTATGCTTCCTATCCTGCATCCCTTTCGTAAAAAAAACTGCCTCCGAGTTGTTGTTGCCCATGTCCAGGCATTATTTAGCACAGGTGTAGTACATGCGTAAGTTCCTTCTGCCAAACATACAATTCATTTGTAAATCCAAGCCTCCGAGCCGCTGTCGGTCGTTGTCCGATATCACTCACCATAGGCTTCACTGGTTATAAGATTCACTGTCTATGAGGTTGCCGTCTCATCCATTTGCTGATGAGCATGTTTTGTTTGTACGGGTTCTGTGGCTTTTTTGTGGTGGTAATTAGACCCACCGGGTGCCTTTTCTGCACTCTTAGCCTGGGTGGTTGGTAGATGTTCGGTTTCAGAGTAAGGGGTGGCATACGCTCTACAACCAATTTGTATCAGATTAATTTAATACTCCTTACTACCGATTCGTTTCGGATTTATTTCATACATTTTACAATCGATTAGAATCAGTCATTTCTCTTTACAACGGATTCGTATCGGATACATTGCATACTTTCTACCGTTGCCATTAGTTTCCCCCATGCCGTGTGTTTTGGTTCCCGCAGCGGAACTTACAAATCGTTTGTACACGGTTCTTCTCTCATTTTTTTACCAAACCAAAGTTATTTTCTGTGCGTCATGCACGGCGCCACACCACACTCTTCGGGTGTGTTGCACACCCGCTCCAGTCCAATGCGAACCCGGTCACACACTCGCACTGTCGCAGGTAGGATGCGTTACCGTGTTTGTCATGTCAAAATTCATGACTACTCGCGGTATCTCCCGTACAATGTGTTTGGTTCCCGCAGTGGAACGTACAAATTATTTGTGCGCACTTCCCTTGTTCTACTTTCTACACCAAACCTTGTTGTTTTGCCTCATGCACGGCATCACGCCACACCTTCCCGATATGTTACACTCCAACCACAATCTGTCGCAAGCTCACTCGCATGGCTCACTTTTTGCAAGTAAGATTTGTTACCACATTCTTTATGTCCTATCAATTCGTTACCATTCGTTGTCTCCCATATCGTTCGTTAGTTGCCCCTACGGATCAAATGGACGTTGTCCTTATCCTGCTCGCTTAAAGTTATGGTAAGCTGCCAAACAAGCCAGGTGTTTCTATCCTTTTCTCAGTAACCCAATCCTCATTCGTTGAGACTCTTGCAGCCATGCAAAACCATCTCAGCAGCCTGTCACTCTTGTTGAGACCCTTGCAAAACGCAATATTGTCTCTGCTACTCCTCACTCATTAAAAAAATAAATAATACAGTGGAACCTTGGTTAACGAGTAACGCGGTTAACGAGCGTTTTGAAAGACTAGCAACTTTTTTTTTTTAAATCCTGACTTGGTTTGCGAGTGTTGTTTTGCAAAACGAGCAGAATTCAAGCTAATGTGGTATGCATTACCGCATTTGGCCAGAGGTGCGGGTGAAACTCGGAATGGTTCGTTTGGAAATACTTGGAATCACTCGGAAATACTCAGTTTCCGAGCCTTTCCGGGGGTTTCCGAGTTCAGCCGAGCTGTCCCTGAGTATTTCCGAGGCTCTCTGGCGCCCCCCTGCTCCCACCTTTGGCCACATGTGGTATTGCATGCAATAGAAGTCAATGCAGAACGAATTATCTTAGTTTCCATTGACTTCTATGAGGAAACTCGCTTTGATATGCGAGTGCTTTGGATTACAAGCATTCTCCTGGAACGGATTATGCTCGTAATCCAAGGTTCCACAGTATACAATAAACCTTTTACCACTACACAACCTCGACCCAGCAGCCTGACGCCCTTGTTGAGACCCTTGCAAAACGCAACATCGTCTCAGCAACTCTCTCGCTCATCAAAAAAAAAACAAAAACCGTTTGCCACCACGCAATCTTGGCCTAGCAACCGGACACCTCTTGAGACCCTTGCAACCACGCAAAATCGTCGCAGCAGCCTGATACCCTTGTTGAGACCCTTGCAAATGCAATACCGTCTCAGCAGCCCCACACTCATCGAAACCCTTGCAACCACGCAATACAGTCTCGAGCAACCTCCCACTCATCAAGACCTTTGTGACCATGCAGTCTCGCCTCAGCAACCTGACATTCATTGAGACCTTTGCAGCCAGACAAATCGTCTTAGGCCTCATGTACAGTGCTGCTGGTAAACAAACGTTTAGGAGCAGTTGGCCATTTTTTTTGTTCAGCTGCCCCCTGAACTCTCCTGTATTTTATCTTATCAGTACATGTACAGGGTCGTTTAGGCTGGATTCACACCTATGCAGTTTTAGTGCTTTTTGCATTTTGCAGATTTGCACTACAGTCCATTTAACATGGTTTCCTATGGAACACGTTCTGTAGTGCAAAATGCAAAAAGCACTAAAACTGCATAAGTGTGAATCCAGCCTTATAGTTGTTTCTAGGTAGTTGAGTTTAGAAGCTTTTTGGAACGCAAAAAAAAAAACAAAAATGGGTTCAGAGTGACAGATGTTCAGAGGCATTTGAAATGCCAAATGCCTGTAAAGGCTTGTAAATGCGGTAACTCGCGTTTAGCAGGGTTTCGTTTACAGTCGTTTTTCATTTTAACAAAAAAAAAAAAAGTTAGGCAATATTGTCTCAGCAGCTTGACACTCATTTGAGACCCTTGCAAAACGCAATATCGTCTCAGCAACCCCTCACTCATCGAGACCGTTGCAATCACGCAATATCGTCTCAACAGCCTGACACTCACTGAGACCTTTGCAACCACGCAATATCGTCTCCAAAACAACTTCAGACTCATCGAGACCCTTGCAACCACGCAATATTGTCTCAGCAGAACCAGACTGAGACCCTTGCAGCTACGCAATGTAGTCTCAAAAAAACAAACCTTCATACTCATCGAGACCCCTGCAACCATACAATATCGCCCCAGCAACCTGACACTCACTGACACCCTTGCAACCACACAATATCATCTCCAGTAGTATAAAACACTCGCCATCGCCATATAAAACACGCACCATCATGTAAACTCGCATACAAACTAAGTAAGCCACACAAGCGCGCAACGGCACTCAGTTGGCCATTCATCTTCAGTGGCACGCGGTCCACTCATCTTTTCTCCGTCTCTCTCCCTGAGGTTAGTTCAGGTTTCCATCCGGCACCAAGTTGGACTTTATCTCCCCAGAAAAACGTGTGTGTGTGTGTATATATATATATATATATATATATATATATATATATATATATATATATATATATATATATATATATATATATATATATATATATATATATATATATATATATATATATATTTTATAAGTGCTAGAAGTTTGTTTTAGATGAACATTACATGGCTGACCTAGAGTTTAGGAAAGATCATTTCTGGCCTTTTTTCCCGCCCAGAAATGCTTGTTACCATTTATTCTGTAAGAAGTTCAGAAACTTCTGTTTTGGGGTGGCAATACTTTGTTCCTCTCCTAGTTAGTAGTGCTTGTAAAGAGACTACAGGATATCAGTGAGAAAAACCCATCAATTGCAGCCACTGTGACCATCCCCTGCCCGCCCCGCCTGCAGAATTTAACCAGCACCACTTGCCCCAATGTAAGTAGTGGGTCAGGCAGTGGGTGACAGCGGCGAGCAGCCAATTAAGTGATGGGTATCGGAGCCGTGCTTCCTGATTGGTGGAGAGGCAGTTCAGTGTTCGTAAAAGAAAACGAATATTCACTTTTCTAACACATCTGGGTGGGCTCCATGCGCAATGCTTTGCGCTCCGAGTCCACCCTATATTGAAGCCTATTAGAGCCTATGGCTCTAATCAGGTGCTTCAAAAAAACAACCCTGCCCCTGTAATTTAGATGCCCGGCATCCTAAAAGGGGCCGGATGCCTGAATAGGGGTGGCTGTGGCGGCCATGGATAGATATAGGGGGTGGCGTGATAGAAGGGATAGCGCGGACGGGCCGCCACTGCAATAGCTGCAAAATAAATACATTGTGTGCACTAGTTGCCTTTTTAAACCCAGTTAATACCTAAAATTAGCAGTTACATCATCACTGCAGTGTACATAAACTGCACAGAAAGCAGAGAAGTGGGAGGGGCCCCAGCAGGATCACTGCCTGCAGGTGTTCCGTCAGATTAGGCGACCCGTCAGAATTGGTAGTGGAAGTGACTTATTTTTAACAGTAAACTGAGTTTATATGCTGAAATACAGTATTTGCAAATCCATCCGACTTTTTACATGTTGAATTATAAAAGCAGTGGGGTGTTCTGTCAGATTACCAAACCTGTGAGATCAGCAGATTTGCTGCTGCTTTTAAAATTCAACATCTAAACAGTCCATCCGGATTTCTAAATGCTGTATTTCACCTTTTTATAAGCTCCGTTTACTGTGAAAAATAAGTATAAAATACAAAACTCTGGTGGGTGTAACAAGATGTCCGCTTGGCCCCCCCCCCCACTATATCCTTACTGTGGAGTGTGGGGTGTAGCAAGATGGCGGTGACGGAACGTCACTTCCGTTACCTATTCTGACAGGTCGCTTAATCTGACGACACACAGGCTGCCAGAAAAGTACGGGGGGGGGGGGGGGGTGAAAACAAGTCCAGTCATCCTGCCTATGGTAAGTGAGCAGCAGTGATCAGTTTTTATTCTAGCTAGCTCCAGCACAGAGTATTTGTGCTAGAAAACTACACAGATCTGCAAGAAATGCTTCATTATTTAGAAAATATCTGCTTAAACTGAAGTTTGGCATTAAAAAAAAAAAATGCTAGTATATCCTCTTACTCTAGGATTCTGCCACACCTGTGAGGAAGTCCTGGTCTTTGGGGTGTGGGCCGCGTTGGCGGTAAAGCGCCGCGGGAGCAGGGCACTTTTAACGCCAATGAAGGGGTTAAAAGTGCCCGAAAAGCACCGCTGCCAAAGCGCTTTGCAGGCGGTTCGACAGCGCTGCCCATTGATTTCAATGGCAGGGGTGGTTTAGGATCGGTGTATACACCGCTCCCGCAGTACAACCCCAATTTCAAAAAAGGTTGGGACAATGTGTAAAATCATAAGTACATAATACTGTGAAAATCTCATAAACCAATATTTTATTCACAGTAGAAAAAAAAAAAATCAAATGTTTAACCACGTCAGCCCCGGAAGATTTGGCTGCTGAATGACCAGGCCATTTTTTCGGATTCGGCACTGGGTCGCTTTAACTGACAATTGCGCGGTCGTACGACGCTGCACCCAAACAAAATTGACGTCCTTTTTTTTCCCCACAAATAGAGCTTTCTTTTAGTGGTATTTGATCACCTCTGCGGTTTTTATTTTTTGTGCTATAAACAAATACATTTTTTCTCAGTTTAGGCCAATATGTATTCTACATATTTTTGGTAAAAAAAAAAATCGCAATAAGCGTATATTAATTGGTTTGCGCAAAAGTTATAGCGTCTACAAAATAGGGGGTAGATTTATAGCATTTTTATTATTATTTTTTTTTCATTTACTAGTAATGGCGGCGATCTGCATTTTTTATCAGGACTGGCGGACACATCTGACACTTTTGACACATTTTTGGACCATTGGCATTTATACAGCAATTAGTGCTATAAAAATGCACTGATTACTGTAAAAATGTCACTGGCAGGGAAGGAGTTAACACTAGGGGGCGATCAAGGGGTTAAGTGGGTTTCTAACTATAGGGGGAGGGGACTGACATAGAGGAAGTGACATATCGTGGTTCCTAGCTAATAGGAACTCAAGATCTGTCACTCCTCACAGAACAGAACAGGGATTTGTGTGTTTACACACACACACTTCCGCGTTCTGCCTCTCGTGCCCACGATCGCTCGTGGCCCGCAGTCATCGCGACCGTCGGCCACGAGCATCGGCACCCCTGCCGATCCCACGAGCCCATGTATAGCTACGACGGTTCGTGGGAACGTGCCGCAGTAAAATGACGGCAGCTGGTCGGCAAGCGGTTAAACTGAGAAAACGTATCATTTTAAGAAAAAAAAATAAGGTCATTTTTAAAAAACAAAACAAAAAGGCCTTTAAATTTTTATGGGCAAAAAGCTGGAGGGAGAGTATACAGGAGCCTGACCTTGCACCTGTGATCCACTGATCACAGGTACAAAACTTTGCAGGCATCTGTTTGAAAAAAATAGTAAATGCACATTTTTTTTTTTTTTTTTTTACCAGCAAAATATGTGCATTTATTTTTTGTTAAAGGTGAAGTTGCCCTTTTAACTTTCAACCTAAACAAAGAACATTAAACCTTACTAGACCTCCTAGATTTATGGTTTGTTTGGCATCTTCTTTCACTTTCCTTCTTTCTACCTTTTTTATCTCTTTTATACATGTAAACCGTATATGTGGTACTTACAGCCCTTAAAGTGACATTTAACGCTTCTTCTTTTTTTTTTTTTTTTTTTTTTTTTAAATTAAAATAATTGTGTTATACTTACCTGCTCTGTGCAAATTGTTTTGCACAGAGCAGCCCCGATCCTCCTCTGTTAGGATCCCTCTCTGGCACTCCTGGCTCCTCCTCTGTCGAGTACCCCCCATAGAAAGCCGATTTCTTTAGGGGCACTCGTGTGGGATCACTCCCAAGCTGCCCGGTCTGCGTGTATAGACTGGGTGGCCCGGCCCTGCCCCCTGATCCCTCATCACAGCATTTGAGTGACAGCAGCCAGGGCGGATTTGATTTAAATCAACTCGATTTAAATCATAATTTTTAAAGGGCAGCTGTCATCTCTGTCCCGCTGCGGCTCCTCCTCTGACCGCTGTTGACTCACCGACAGTCCCATTCACTTTAATAGGATGGCTGGTGATGCGGCAGTGACGGAACAAAGCGAGGGACGTGGCGGCAGCAGGCGAGTGGATGCCAGCTAACAGGTGCTGCCACGTTGCATCTGAAATGGCAGGTACTCTTTAAATGTAAGGACTCATTCCTGCTGGTAGTTATTATCTTTAATATTTGCAAACAAAATGAAGGTTTCTGATTTAGAGTAATAAGCTGCCAGGTTCGTAAAACGGCGAAATTAGAACCGATTCAATCATACAGTTTGTGTACATAGATTTGCAAAACAATGGGATAAAGGAATATTCCTGAACTTCGGTTTATCTCATGGTTACTGTGAAATTGTGTGAATGCATCAATGCATTTTGCTAAGGCCACCCCTGAAGGCATCACAGAGTGCTTGGGCTTGAAATGTATTCAGATGACTGCATAGGATATGTTTACATCTGCCAGGGTAAGGGCCACTGCTGGCAAAACTGAAAATAACAGATTCTGACATTTTGCTTGTGCAAATGCTTCAGGTAAATGGAGTCTATAGCAGTTATGGCTTCTGTTAGAGTGTGAAAATGTAACCACTCCTATATCAGACATGCACTGACTCACTGCAAACACCCGTTTTGTGCCAGCGCTTTATTGCAGCATATTACCAACCTTTATTCAGTCACTGCACCCTTTTATATCCTCCACAATCTCAAGGCGCCACATTCTAAAGCCTAAAAAAATTACATAACTCAACAGCATTCAGAAGCGTAGGACACCCAACATGAGAGGATTTATTTTTGCAATGCAAATATATCTTTGCATACTAATTAGTAGTCCAGCATTTCTCTTCAGCCACAGTTTCTCCCCCTCACTCAGCTAATATGACCCCAATGTGGGCAGAGCGGGGTAGGGAAGGGACAAAGATGTGGTGCAAGTGCTTGAAGTGCTCCTTATCAACTGTTGATGTCATTGGTTGGTAGGACAATGGATACTGGCCCTCAAAGTGCCCAAGGTTTAAATCCTGTGCAGTAAAAGCCTATGGCTTTAACCATCTGCCAGCTTGTTGACAGTTTTTGGGCAATTTTTAGGCATTTTGCCATGACATCCTGATTTAAAAAAGGCTGCTTAAGAAAAAAAAAATGCATTATAGTAATTTGTGTATAAGATCAGAGATTCTGCAACCACTGTTAAAGTAAGAAATTACATCACCTTTAAAAAGAAATGAATAAATAAATAAAAAATGAAGGCTTTATTGTGTAATTGCTCTTTCACTGAGATTTAGACATTTGTAATTGGCTATGAGGAGGAGCGGGGGCTGCCATCCCCCTGTCAGAACACAATAGCACAGCAGGGGAGATTGCTGTACTGATAGTTAGTATAGCGGCTCCTCCTGAGTCAGTTTTTTTTTTTTTTTTTTTTTTTTTTTTTCAGCTCTGCTGTGTTGATCGACAAAAAACTACTAGTGTGTATTCGGCTTTAGAGTCTTTCAGAAACTGGGAAGCAGAGCCCAGGAGGTTGGTAAACAATGGCAATTGGATCTCTGGTGGAAGGAAAATTTATTATATGTAGTTAAAGACAGAAAGTGAGAGGGAGGAGTGAGAACATGGGAGATAAGACGGGTATGAGAAGGAGAAATACTCCACCACCAGGCCTGATGCCAAGTTTAGGTGTGTTTAATTGTAAGCTTCCATAGAAAAATGTCATGTCAGAAGGCTCCGAGGCAGGTGTCTTCGAAGGCAAGAATATTCAGGAATGTTTTGCTTTCCTAGTGTTCCCCTCTCTGACCTGATGACCATGTCACAAGGACTGAAATCTTGAGAGAATCCCAAACTTTCTATTGTCACTTTAACAGGAATTGAATAAAATAAAATCCTTTTTTTAATCAAGTAATGTTTATTAAAGTGGTAGTAAACCGCTGCGTGTTTTTGCTTTGCAGGTTAAAAAAAAAATGTCAATGTGCTAATATGCATCACATACTTTCACATTATGTGAAACTTGCCTTAGAACTAAGCCTTCCAGCAGCGAGCTGTTACCGCTGAAGGCGCTTCCACCTTCACCCGGTCTTGCTTCCGGTTTGTGGACTCTGGCTGTGTGAGTGGCCAGAGCTGCAATTTTGTCACTCCCGTGCATGCACGTGGGACCCGGCATTTAAGGCACAAAAGGGTGGCCGTTTCCTTCAAAGCGCATGTGCCTGTGATGTCACCGGCTGCATCTACAGTAAGGCTACTTTCACACTGGGGGCGGTAGCAGTAAAGAGGTGCTTTACCGTCGTTTTTAGCTGTGCTTTTTGGCCTCTAGCCGGTCGCTTTTAACCTCCGCTAGCGGCCAGAAAAGGGTTAAAAGTGCCAGCAAAGCACAGCTGCCCAAAGCGCTGGCCATTGATTTCATTGGCAGGGGCAGATTAGGAGCGGTGTATACACCCCAAAGATACTGCTTGCAGGACTTTTTTTTTTTTTCTGTCCTGCAAGCGCACCGCCCCTGGGGCTGCAGAAGAGGCAGTTTACAAGTGTTTTTCAGGCACTATTTTTAGCGCAAAAAAAACGACTGTAAAAAGCCTCAGTGATAAGGTGGCCTAAACATCATCTCGTAAACAGTGCACGTGTAGGAGATCTTTACAGTACCTATAGGTAAGACCATAATAAGGCTTGCCTATAGGTAAAAATTATGCATGGGAGTTTACTCCTACTTTAAGCATTTTTCCACCAATTGAGCATACAATAAAAATTGTAATAATTAGAACACTTTGTTCCTCATACAAGATAGTAATATCCACAACCATCAACAATGCGCAATAATATTACAATAGGTACGACTGACTGGCTCTCAAACAAAATTGATGTCCTTTTTTCCCCACAAATAGATCTTTCTTTTGGTGGTATTTGATCACCTCTGTGGTTTTTATTTTTTGTGCTATAAACAAAAAAATAGCGACAATTTTGAAAAAAAACGCATTTTTTACTTTTTGCTATAATAAATACCCCCAAAAAAGATATAAAAACATTATTTTTCTCAGTTTAGGCCGATACGTATTCTTCTACATATTTTTGGTAAAAAGAAAAAAAAATCGCAATAAGCTGTTATTGCACGTTGTCTTGGGGTGGCCAAGCAGCCTGTGCAGTGGAACGTGTACACTGCACTGGGTCATGGCTGGGGACAAGGAGTGTGTGGAGAGATTCCTAGGTAAAGTCGTGATTTGATAAAATACCACAAGTTCTAATGTTAAAGGGGTGACTAAACCCTCCTGTCCTTTTCAGCCGAGGAAGCTGCCATCTTAGCCTCTGCTTGAGTTGGTTATGACACCAGCCGTATGATGTTTTGACAGTTTGGTTGGGGGCACAAGCAGATGTGACAGTTGGTAATCCCGACATGCCGAAAATGCAATTGTTTTTTGAAACTGATAAATGAATGGGTTTAGTTCCACATTAAAGAGGAACTGCAGTTTGCTCACATAATTTGTAATAAAAACATCTTTGCCATTCTGAAGCTTCCCTCCAACCACTTTGCATTTTTTATATATACTGTGATTCTGCACTTGCCAAATATGCTGCAGAAATCTCCCTGCATCCATTTTAACTGTGGGCAGCTGAAGCTGCTACCTGTTCACTTCCTGGATTTACACAGAAGCGCACCTCCGGCCCTGCAGCTCTCATTAGCCCTATTATGATTCATTCTCCCTCCCTTCCTGGCAAACTCTTTCAAGAGAGAGAGCTGTGCATGATGTCATAAGCCTAGGCTAATGACCAGACATGAAAGAGGAAGTGGGCTGGATAAGGTATTTACTGGCAGAATTTTTATTTTTACTATCCAAACAACAAGGGCAGAAGATTTAATAGATGGAAAGTTGAAAGAAATGACTGAAGGGTCCGCTTTAACAACACTTGGACTCTGCCCTCTCATACTCACTGATACCTACTATTGACCCCTTCACTCAGTGCATCACTTACCCCTGCACTCTGCATCGCGCACCTACTTACTATAGAAGAGTAATATCCCTTGAAGCTCCTCCCACTCTCACACAGTTTTGGCACACCCACAATTCGCTATGCATACAGCAGTTTCTCTACCCATGTTTGGCAAAGGCATTTTGTTTTTATACTACAAATTTCTGCCTCTTGTTTACAAAATCTGACTTTCTTTCAGGGGTAAAAATTTTGGGAGGGGGGTGATTTTGTGAGTGGCTTCAAAAGAGCTGTGGTTTGTGGGTGTATTCAGTAGGGTGTCCTCGGATTTCCTTATGAAAATCTGGTGATCTTTTTTTATGGCAGGATCTCAAGGTATTCTTTTTAAATCTGAAGATTTAAAACCTTGAAATTAACTTTTTGCAAGTTATAACTGATATGAGATTTTTGTGATCAGGTTTAAATTTGTAAGCAAATTCATACAAAATGACATAGAATTATGGCGACAACCATACACATTTCATAATGTTCTAATGTTACCTTTAATTTATTACACTAGTATTTATAATGCTTGTTGAAATGAGTCCTCCTTTTCTTAGCTTGGGAAGTGAATGAATCCTTCATTTATTTCTCTATACATGTACTGAAACGCTCCAGTCTGACATTCTAGAGAAAAATGCTGCATTGTTTGGCGAAAGGACACGTCTCCACAAGAGTTTAAATTGTAGACTTGCTCTAATGGACATGCTGGTATTTGCCTGTCTTAATGATTCTACCTTTTTAAAAGGAATGTTAAAGGAAAATGAAGATAATTGCTTTGCAAGCAAAATGACATCCATTCACAGCTAGCTTTTTTTTTTTTTTTTTCTACCAAAAAGTTTCTTCCACTCATCACTGGTATTGCATTCCAGGGGGGTAGAGAACACCCTCAATCCCATTCACTGCTTTTACCCATATGCACACAATTTGAGGTAAAAGGGTACCTTCCCTACTGCCTTATGTTTGATACAGTGAATGCCTTTGGTGATGAACAGACCAAGGGGATTTCACACGTAAAGGAATGCAGAGATGATGGTTTTCATTTTTCAATACTGGGATATATGGTTATAATAAAAATGAATTCCAGGAAAGGATATATTATACATGGTTACATTAGTCCAACCTTGGACCAATGTGGCTATTTATATACCATACCTGGTAGATGCCCCTGGAAGTTTTAAATACCCGGCTACTTCCAGGTCCCACGCCGAGCTGCTGCATTCTGAACACAGGAGGTTGGCTGCTCTGCATGGATGCCCTGTGGAGAATTCTTTGGGTTTTCTAAATGAATGCAAAGTACTTGGCTGTTCTCCTCCAAAACAACACGGTCAGGTTAGGCTTGGCTGTTCTCCTCCAAAACAACACAGTCAGGTTAGGCAACTCCAATCCTGAAGTCAGTCTTCCCTGTTTAGCTGCATGCATGTGCTAGGACTGACGGTAACTACCCATTGGAGCGGTTCCATTTGCTCAATTCCACTCCAGAACTCATCAACAAAACATCTTTACACAGTAAGACAATTTGTCTTTCTCTGCACAAGGTGATTTGGTTACAGCCACAAACAAAGCTGTCACTGCTGTGGTAGCTTCTGTCCCTGGCATTGTCAGAAAGCTATTTTTTTTTCTTTGTGTACATGTGTATACATGTGCTGTGTTATCTCCCTACAATCCAAATTCATTCGCTACTAACAATAAGATCCATTATGCAAAATCGTGCTGTGTTCAATATAAATATTGATATGTAAATGTGTATTTATACAAATCTATTGCAGTGAACCACAAAAAAATAAGTTTGATATACATAACACACATTCCAAAATAAATTCCAAACATATGTGCATAAATGACTCTTCAATGGTGATCACGTTTGTTTGCAAAGAAGACCGTCACCAACCCCACTGGGCAAATGCTCAACTTTTAGGTTGACCCTCACTACAAAACTCAAATTAGCATATGTACCAAGACCCAGAGGCAACCAAGAACAAGGAAACAAATGTCTTTAACCAGATTCAGCCTGTATATGTAGCCCAGATTATTCTATTGTGTGACTACAAAGCTCAGTTCAACTTCTGCCTCAATCAGGCAAATCTTCATGGCTATGTCTGTAAAAGCACCTTTCGAGATCTTCAAAGCAGTGATGTCTGGAAGGAGAAAGCTTAATGCTGCAGTAGTGAAGTCGAAGCTGTCCTGCTCACAGTATGTGTGTTCAGTGTTTGGTCACGTGTGACGTGATCAGTGCTCCTTATGTCACATGTGATGAAATATGTTGGGTTGAGTTACAGCGTTCCTGGACTAAATACACACACTGTGAGCAGGAGGGCTTTCACTTAACTACTGCGGCATAAAGAGACCGAGAGGTGCTTTTATTTGTAAGTGCATTACAATTTTTAATAAAGTGTTTTTAGTGATCACAGTGAGCAATATGGTCTGTCATTTCTATCTTTGAAACTGAAGGTTACATATCATCCATGAAAGCTTGACTAATTGAGGCAAATGTGGAGCTGGGCTTTGTAGTTCCATAGATTAATAAACTGGGCTGCATATATGGGATGGATCTAGTCGTAGACATTCGTTTCCTTACTCTTGGTCCTGTTGCTTGACACGTGCTTATTTGAGCTTTGTAGTAAAGGTCAACCCAAAAGGTTGAGCGTTAGCCCTGTGGGGTTGGTGAAGGTCTTCTTCTTTTTTTTTTTTTGAAAACACAATTGATCACAATTGAAGAGTGATTTTTTTTTTTTTTTCTTTTTTTTTTACACATGGTTTTTGGAATTTATTTTGGACTTTGTTATGCATCTTAATTTATTTTTTGTTAATTTCCATAGATTTGTATAAATACACATTTATATTATATCACTAGTTTATATTGAACACAGCACAGCCCAAGTGGATTCTACATCACAATTTTTATTAGCACATGAATTTGGGTAGTAGGAGGATAGTGCACTACGTTTTTGACATTGTTTGTCAATTTGTACTTCTTTATTAGGGCTGTTGCGCAACTTTATTCATACAAACTTTTTTTTTTTCCTTCACTTGCATTTGAAGATGGTAAACACTGGCTAGTAGGTCCGTGCTGTTTTGGAGCCTGATTTTTGGTATATTAGCTAAGTGGTGATTGGGGACAACTTTTATTGTTTTTTTATAAATTCCATTTTTAATTTAGCTTAGATAAGGCTGAAGGTGTCTTTTTAATTGTAACACAAACTTTTGGTGCACAGAAAATAGCCGATAAACATGTTGAGTGATGTTAGTATTTTGCTTTATAAATACTGTAGTTCAATGAAACTGCTGTTTTATGGAAATTAAATGAATTTACTGATATTTAGTTTCTCCATGCACAAATGTGTTTTTTTTTTTTTTTTTTCTTTATCCTACAGAATGGCATACCCATATCAGCAGCCATCAGGGTTCCCTGGATTCCCAGGCTTTCCAGTAAGTATTTTCAAAATGTGTTTGCTATTACTTCTAATGCTGTAAATTGCATAATTATTACTAACACTTTACAGTTATTGCATCACTTGAAATTTCAACATAAACAGCACCTCTGCCTTCTGACATGTAACTAGCATTCAAGTGTACTGTAAAACATTTCTACTATTAACAGAATAGAGGGGTTCTTAGACTGAGTGTATTCTGAATACTTCTAAGGCCTCATGCCCACAGACATTTTTACAGCCACTTTTTTGAGCATTTTTTGCAGCTTAAAAACGCCTCTCCAAGTTAGCCTATGGCCTCATGCCCACCATGGCGTTTTTGAGCTGTAAGTGGCATAGGCTTTTTTAACCACTTAAGGACCGCCTCACGCCGATGTACGTCGGCAAGGCGGCACTAGCAGGCAAAATCACGTACATATACGTGATTTGCCTCCCGCGGGTGGGGGGTCCCCGGTGCCCGAGGCGGTCCCGTTTTGTTCCCCGGCGATCGGAGTGGAGGGGGAGGCCATCCGTTCGTGGCCCCCCCCTCGCGATCGCCGCCGGCCAATGGGAACATTCCTTTGCTGCTGTATGCTAAACAGCAGCAAAGAAAATGATGTCATCTCCCCTCGGCTCGGTAGTTTCCGTTCCAGCGCTGAGGGGAGAAGACATCAATGTGAGTGCACAACACACACACACAGTAGAACATGCCAGGCATACAAAACACCCCAATCCCCCCCCCCCCCCGATCGCCCCCCCCCCGATCCCCCCCCAATCACCCCCCCCGTCACAAACTGACACCAAGCAGGTTTTTTTTTTTTTTTTTTCTGATTACTGCATGGTGTCAGTTTGTGACAGTTACAGTGTTAGCACAGTTACTGTTACCCCCCTGTAGGTCTAGGGTACCCCCCTAACCCCCCCAATAAAGTTTTAACCCCTTGATCACCCCCTGTCACCAGTGTCGCTAAGCGATCATTTTTCTGATCGCTGTATTAGTGTCGCTGGTGACGCTAGTTAGTGAGGTAAATATTTAGGTTCACCGTCAGCGTTTTATAGCGTCAGGGACCCCCATATACTATCTAATAAATGTTTTAACCCCTTGATTGCCCCCTAGTTAACCCTTTCACCACTGATCACCGTATAACCGTTACGGTTGATGCTGGTTAGTTCGTTTATTTTTTATAGTGTCAGGGCACCCGCCGTTTATTACCGAATAAAGGTTTAGCCCCTTAATCGCCCGGCGGTGATATGCGTCGCCCCAGGCAGCGTCAGATTAGCGCCAGTACCGCTAACACCCACGCTCGCAGCATGCGCCTCCCTTAGTGGTATAGTATCTGATCGGATCAATATCTGATCCGATCAGATCTATACTAGCGTCCCCAGCAGTTTAGGGTTCCCAAAAACGCAGTGTTAGCGGGATCAGCCCAGATACCCGCTAGCACCTGCGTTTTGCCCCTCCGCCCAGCCCACCCAAGTGCAGTATCGATCGATCACTGTCACTTACAAAACACTAAACGCATAACTGCAGCGTTCGCAGAGTCAGGCCTGATCCCTGCGATCGCTAACAGTTTTTTTGGTAGCATTTTGGTGAACTGGCAAGCACCAGCCCCAGGCAGCGTCAGGTTAGCGCCAGTAGCGCTAACACCCACGCACGCACCGTACACCTCCCTTAGTGGTATAGTATCTGAAGGGATCAATATCTGATCCGATCAGATCTATACTAGCGTCCCCAGCAGTTTAGGGTTCCCAAAAACGCAGTGTTAGCGGGATCAGCCCAGATACCTGCTAGCACCTGCATTTTGCCCCTCCGCCCGGCCCAGCCCAGCCCACCCAAGTGCAGTATCGATCGATCGATCACTGTCACTTACAAAACACTTAACGCATAACTGCAGCGTTCGCAGAGTCAGGCCTGAGCCCTGCGATCGCTAACAGTTTTTTTGGTAGCTTTTTATTGAACTGGCAAGCACCAGCGGCGTAGTACACCCCGGTCGTAGTCAAACCAGCACTGCAGTAACACTTGGTGACGTGGCGAGTCCCATAAGTGCAGTTCAAGCTGGTGAGGTGGCAAGCACAAGTAGTGTCCCGCTGCCACCAAAAAGACAAACACAGGCCCGTCGTGCCCATAATGCCCTTCCTGCTGCATTCGCCAATTCTAATTGGGAACCCACCACTTCTGCAGCGCCCGTACTTCCCCCATTCACATCTCCAACCAAATGCAGTCGGCTGCATGAGAGGCATTTTCTTTATGTCCTCCCGAGTACCCCTACCCAACGAACCCCCCCAAAAAAGATGTTGTGTCTGCAGCAATCGCGTATATAGGCGTGACACCCGCTATTATTGTCCCTCCTGTCCTGACAATCCTGGTCTTTGCATTGGTGAATGTTTTGAACGCTACCATTCACTAGTTGAGTATTAGCGTAGGGTACAGCATTCCACAGACTAGGCACACTTTCACAGGGTCTCCCAAGATGCCATTGCATTTTGAGAGACCCGAACCTGGAACCGGTTACAGTTACAAAAGTTAGTTACAAAAAAAGTGTCAAAAAAAAAAAATATATAAAATAAAAAAAAATAGTTGTCGTTTTATTGTTCTCTCTCTCTATTCTCTCTCTCTATTGTTCTGCTCTTTTTTACTGTATTCTATTCTGCAATGTTTTATTGTTGTTATGTTTTATCATGTTTGCTTTTCAGGTATGCAATTTTTTATACTTTACCGTTTACTGTGCTTTATTGTTAACCATTTTTTTGTCTTCAGGTATGCCATTCACGACTTTGAGTGGTTATACCAGAATGATGCCTGCAGGTTTAGGTATCATCTTGGTATCATTCTTTTCAGCCAGCGGTCGGCTTTCATGTAAAAGCAATCCTAGCGGCTAATTAGCCTCTAGACTGCTTTTACAAGCCGTGGGAGGGTGCGCCCCCCCCCCCCCACCGTCTTCCGTGTTTTTCTCTGGCTCTCCTGTCTCAACAGGGAACCTGAGAATGCAGCCGGTGATTCAGCCAGCTGACCATAGAGCTGATCAGAGACCAGAGTGGCTCCAAACATCTCTATAGCCTAAGAAACCGGAAGCTACGAGCATTTTATGACTTAGATTTCGCCGGATGTAAATAGCGCCATTGGGAAATTGGGGAAGCATTTTATCACACCAATCTTGGTGTGGTCAGATGCTTTGAGGGCAGAGGAGAGATCTAGGGTCTAATAGACCCCAATTTTTTCAAAAAAGAGTACCTGTCACTACCTATTGCTATCATAGGGGATATTTACATTCCCCGAGATAACAATAAAAATGATTTAAAAAAAAAAAAATATGAAAGGAACAGTTTAAAAATAAGATAAAAAAAGCAAAAAAATAATAAAGAAAAAAAAAAAAAAAAAAAGCACCCCTGTCGCCCCCTGCTCTCGCGCTAAGGCGAACGCAAGCGGCGGTCTGTCGTCAAACATAAACAGCAATTGCACCATGCATGTGAGGTATCACCGCGAAGGTCAGATCGAGGGCAGTAATTTTAGCAGTAGACCTCCTCTGTAAATCTAAAGTGGTAACCTGTAAAGGCTTTTACAGGCTTTTAAAAATGTAAAAAATTTATTTTGTTGCCACTGCACGTTTGTGCGCAATTTTAAAGCATGTCATGTTTGGTATCCATGTACTCGGCCTAAGATCATCTTTTTTATTTCATCAAACATTTGGGCAATATAGTGTGTTTTAGTGTATTAAAATTTAAAAAAGTGTGTTTTTCCCCCAAAAAATGCGTTTGAAAAATCGCTGCGCAAATACTGTGTGAAAAAAAAAATGAAACACCCACCATTTTAATCTGTAGGGCATTTGCTTTAAAAAAAATATATAATGTTTGGGGGTTCAAAGTAATTTTTTTGCAAAAAAAAATAACTTTTTCATGTAAACAATAAGTGTCAGAAAGGGCTTTGTCTTCAAGTGGTTAGAAGAGTGGGTGATGTGTGACATAAGCTTCTAAATGTTGTGCATAAAATGCCAGGACAGTTCAAACCCCCCCCAAATGACCCCATTTTGGAAAGTAGACACCCCAAGCTATTTGCTGAGAGGCATGTCGAGTCCTTGGAATATTTTATATTGCGACACAAGTTGCGGGAAAGAGACAAATTTTTTTTTTTTTTTGCACAAAGTTGTCACTAAATGATATATTGCTCAAACATGCCATGGAAATATGTGAAATTACACCCCAAAATACATTCTGCTGCTTCTCCTGAGTACGGGGATACCACATGTGTGAGACTTTTTGGGAGCCTAGCCGCGTACGGGACCCCGAAAACCAAGCACCGCCTTCAGGCTTTCTAAGGGCGTGAATTTTTGATTTCACTCTTCGCCCTTCCCTCCCCAAAGCACCTTGTCCCCATGTTGATGAGGACAAGGGCCTCTTCCCGACAATCCTTGCCCGGTGGTTGTCGGGGTCTGTTGGTGGGGACTCATCGTGATCTGGAAGCCCCCTCCCGTTGTACCCCTACCCATTCACCTAAATAAAGTGTAAAAAAACAAACATACTACACAGGTTTTTAAAGTCTTATTAAAGCAGCTCTGGCTCTTCTCCTCTCTCTCTGCTATCTTCTGCTCTTTTTCTGGGTCTGCTCCCCTCTCCGGTCCTTCTCCGCCATCTTCTGCTCTTTTGCTGGGTCTTCTCCCCTCTCCGGTCCTTCTCCGCTATCTTCTGCTCTTTTGCTGGGTCTTCTTCCCTCTCCGGTCCTTCTCCGCTATCTTCTGCTCTTTTGCTGGGTCTTCTCCCCTCTCTGGTCCTTCTCCGCTATCTTCTGCTCTTTTGCTGGGTCTCCTCCCCTCTCTGGTCCTTCTCCGCTATCTTCTGCTCATTTGCTGGGTCTTCTCCCCTCTCCGGTCCTTCTCCGCTATCTTCTGCTCTTTTGCTGGGTCTTCTCCCCTCTCCGGTCCTTCTCCGCTATCTTCTGCTCTTTTGCTGGGTCTTCTCCCTCTGTTCTTCTTCCAATGTCGACTCGACGCGATCTCCCGGTGTAATGCTGGGTCCGCCATGCGCAATGACTTATATTGGCATGGGGCGGGGCCACCTGATGACGTAGTTAGAGGACACGCCGCTTGTGATGTCAACACCCGGGGCATTATGGGGTACAGCTTTGAGGCTCATAGGAAATTCAACAATTGGTAGTTTGTTGATAGCTTTGGAAATAGTGATAAGAGGCACTATATGAAATGCTCATCCCTGATCATACCCCCTCCCCCATTTTGTATAACTGCAGCTTATCTCAGTGTGTGTTACGGTTTGTTGCTATGGCCCTGGAGACTACAATTTCAAGAGAGCTTGGCATAAAAACATATGTGATGGTTCTTAGGAGTGGTTTTAGTGGGTGGGTACCCTGGGCAACAAAAGACAGAGGTATGCCAATTGAAGTGTAACAGGAGAAACTGGCAAGGCATCTCTGCTGGGAACTCCCAAACATGTCAGTGTTGCTTAGAATAAACTACTTGAGGGTGGGATAGCAACTTGTCACCCAGTGCTTGGGCAGTCTGCAGCGGTGATCAGTTACCATTACTGGAAAGTGTTTGCCTGGTGTAGAAACATTATTCATTGCATCCAGACACTTTGTTTTATCCAAAACCACTTGTTGCATATACATAGTACTTTCAATTTCACAACTAAAAGCTCAGATTTAACTTCTGAAAATCTTTTAGTTGAAAGTGGAATTAAAACTACAATTACATTTTGTGTGCAGGCATCTCTTTAGTGCAGGAGAGGCTTGCTATGACACACATATATACGTGTCTGCTTGCAGTCTGCTATTGAATGTTAATGCGCAGTTCAGCATGCATTCCTGGCACACGGCAGCTGTGCCCGGAATGGCTGACTCCCATACTCGTGTGCGGGATCACCTAGGGAGAAGCTTAAGTAGCAAAACATGTCGGGCTAGTGTGCAATACCTGCAATACCTGCTGCTGCGATTTATTACTCACCTGTATATGATGCTGACCACCAAATGTTTATAACCCCATACTGCCTAGTTATAGTATGCTTTGTCTGTTTTTTCTTTTAAGCATATTATGTTAATAAAAATTATGTTTTATCTATAGTAAGTCAATTGTGTATCTCTATATTTGACACCGTAAAAATCCCCCTATCCCCTTTCTTGATGTGCTGTGATGTGTTTTCCACTTCTAAATGATAATTGGCTGTATGATATAATGTATAATAAGGCTCACATGATCTGTTTTATAGGCTGGTGACCCTGCATATGCTCCTGGTGGCCAGCAAGGATTTCCTGGTGGGCAATATCCACCCGTTGGTGGGGGCGCATACCCACCAGCAGCTGGAGGTGGATACCCACAACCCGGAGGATACCCTGCTGCTGGTGGCTATCCTGGTGGGATGCCTTCATATCCTCCTCAAGGTATGTTGGGCAATATCTATCTTTAGTTTTACACCAAGTGAACCTATCACAAACCTGGGCAATTTGGCCAATTTGATTATGCATAAGCTAAAGTGCATATGCAGCCTCAATAACTGCATGACAAAATGCTTAGTAGGTATAGATAGCTCGGCAGCCAAAATTATTCAAGTTTGGCACTATCCCTTCTGCCATCTGTCCTTTCAATATATGTTCTTTAACCTATCCGCTTCATTGACCAGTATAGAGATTTGGGAGGCAGGAGAGGTGTGTACAAGTTAAAAGTTTAAAAAAAATTATAGCAGGTTTTTTTTTTTGTTTTTTTTTTTTGGAGGGGGGGGGGGGATATATCTGGCATGTGGTTTTCACTGAAGACAACCACTTTTGTGTAATATTTTTTTTTCACTGAAGGCAACCACTTTTGTGTGATATATTTTTTTTTTCATGTGCCCAGTTTGACTTGCCTTGTGATCTGTTAATTGCAGTGGTATTCCCACTAATTATGTTTTGTTTGTTTTTTTTATTATTTGTTTTGTAGTATGTATTGATTTTGCTCAGTACATTGGTTGTACCCCATTGTCCCTGTAATGACTGGTGCAGGCATCAGTTATTCCTTTGTAAAATGTACCTTGACTAAGTGTGCTATTATATTTGTGCTCTTTTTTTCTTATTTTCCAAATGATATTTTAACCAGATCTACCTACTCTCTCCCTCCCCAATTCCAAAACCTTTAGGTCCTGGATATGGAGCTCCGGGTCAAGGTGCAGGATATGGAGCTCCGGGTCAAGGTGCAGGATATGGGGCTCCAGGTCAAGGTGCAGGATATGGAGCTCCAGGTCAAGGCGCAGGATATGGAGCTCCTCCCGGTGCCCCAGGTTATGGACAACCAGCTGGAGCGCCAAGCTATGGTGGACCTGGTTACGGTGCCCAGCCTGGTGGATTTGGAGCTCCAGCAGGAGGACAGTTTGGGGCTGGAGGATACGGTGCTCCATCAGGTGGTGCCCCTGCAGCTGGTGGGTATGGTGCACCACCTAGTGGGGCTCCAGGATATGGAGGATACCAGCAACCTGCTGGACAGAGCTATGGAGGAGGCGCACCAGGTAAGGGGAATGGTATATCAAATTTTACAGACCATATCAGTAGAAATGTTTGTTTTTGTACAACCCCAATTCCAAGAAAGTGGTATGTAAAATCTACATCAAAACCGAATGCAATGATTTGCAAATCTCATAAACCCATATTTTATTCATAATAGAGAACACATCAGATGTTTAAACTGATAAAATGTACCATTTTAGACACTGCCCGCTGGGAGGGCGTACATGGATGTCCTCCCGTTTCAGTGCTTATACCAGGATGCTGCCTGCACCTACAGGCATCATCCCGGTACCATTCTTTTCAGCCTGCGATTCCATGCAATGCAAGAACAATCATAGCGGCAGCCCTCCGACGCTTTTACCAGCTTACCCATGCGATCGGCATCTCTTATGACTCTGAGGCCCAGGAGCGACGTTATGCCGTCTTATTGACCCCAGATATCTCCATAAAGAGGACCTGTCATGCCCTATTCCTATTCCAAGGGATGTTTACATTCCTTGGAATAGGAATAAAAGTGATCAAAAGAAAAAAATTTAAGGGAAAGTATGAAAATAAACAATAAAAAAAGTAAACATTTTTTAAGTGCCCCCGTCAAGCAAACGCATACGTATGTCGCGCCCACATATGTAAATGGCGTTCAATCCACACATGTAAGGTATCACCGTGAACATTAGCACGCCATCCTCCGATGCTTCTACCCGTGCGATCGGCATCTCTGACTCTCAGAGGCTCGGGTGCAACGTTATGCTGTCGGTCCCAGACTGACAGTTTTAAATACTACTGTGTACTCTCCATAAATAGGAGAGTACATTGGCGTGAAAGCAACAATTCTATCCCAAGAACCCCTCTGTAACGCTAAACTGGTATCCTGTAAAAAAATTTAAAGCGTTGCCTATGGAGTTTTTTAAGTACCGAAGTTTGGCGCCATTCCAGGTGTGTGTGCAATTTTAAAGCGTGACATGTTGGGTATCTATTTACTTGGCGTAACATCTTTCACAATATACAAAAAAATGGGGCTAACGTTAGTGTTTTTTTTTTTTTTTCATGAGAAAAAGACATAAAAAGTTGCAATGACCGCCATTTTATTCCCTAGGGTCTCCGCTAAAAAAAAAAAAAAAAAAGTTTCTAGGTTCTAGCAAAAAAATTATGATTTTTACATGTAGGAGCAAAGTACCAGAATTGGCCCGGATGGCCAGTGGTTAAGAAATAAGTAATTGTAATTTTGAAATTGATTTTGGCAACAAGTCTCAAAAAAAGTTGGGACGGCAATGTTTAACACAGTGTAGCATCTCCTGTAAATGTCTGGAAACTGAAGAGACCACTTGCTGCAATGTTGGAAAAATTATATTGTCCCATTCTTGCCTGATATAGGATTACAACTGAGCAACTGTCCTGGATCGTCTGTCATATTTTTCATTTCAAGATATGCCAAATATTTTCAGTTGGAGAAAGGTCTAGACGGCAGGCCAGTTAAGCACCCGACTCTTGTACTACAAAGCCATGCTGTTATAGATGCATTGTCCTGCTGAAATATGCAAGGTCTTCCCTGAAAGATGTCATGTGGATGGGAGCATATGCTGCTCTAAAACCCAGATACAGGCGGTCCCCACGTTACAAACAGGATGGGGTCTGTAGATTTGTTCTTAAAGAGGAGTTCCCATTTTAAAAACAAAATTAAAAGTCAGCAGCTACAAATACTGCAGCTGCTGACTTTTTTAATAATCGGACACTTACCTGTCCCACTGTCCAGCGATGCGGGGGATAGAAGCTCCGCATGGCAAACGTGGGCGCAGGCTGTGGCTCCACAGCCGGGCACCCACTGCGCATATACGAGCGGCGCCGCGTGTCGTGATTGGCCACTAAGTCATCTGGGACCTGCAATGTGTCCCAGATGATTGACAAGAGGGAGGGGGCAGAGCTGAGCCCTTCCTGCGCCGAGGGGAAGTGATGTCACCAGCCCAGGCACTGAAGGAGGCAGACTACGAGGGACCCCCTAGCAACAGCCATTTAAAGGTGAGTAAAAAATTTTTCCAAATGGGTTTTTTTTTTTTTTTTTTTTTTTTTTTTTTTGGAACATTCATTCATTTTTTTTTTTTTTTTTTTTTCGGCGGAAAACCACTTTAAGTTGAATCTGTAAGTCAGAACGGGTACTTTAAAAAAAAAAAAAAAAAAAAAAGTAGCTCCAGCCAAAACTGTTTTTAAGCTTTTTGGATAGCTTGGGGAAGGGTTACCACCCCTGCAATGTTTGTTTTGCTGTTTGTGCCCCTGTTCAGAAGATTTCACCTCACTTTCTGTCCCAATAACAAATGGATTTTGAAAATTTTGGGCTGTTGTGGAAACAAGGATTGGTGATAAAGAATCAGTGGAGACCCCTTTTTCCCATAATAACTCTTACAGGAGTGAATTTCACTTCCTAGGGGTAGATATCCTCTTACTTCCTGTTGTCTCCCTCCGTTTGTAAGTAGGATTCGTTTGTAAGTTGGATGTTTGTAACTAAGGGACTGCCTGTAGATCTTTCAGCATTGCTGGTGCCTTTCCAGATGTGCAAGCTGCCCATTTCATACGCACTGTGTACCCCCATACCATCTGAGATGTACACCTTTTAATGCTGGTAACAAGCTGTGAGATCCCTCTCCTCTTTAGTCTGGTGGACACAGCACCCATGGTGGCCAAAAAGAATGTCAAATTTTCTAATCACAAAACAGTTTTCTACTTTGCAACAGATCATTTTAAGTGAGCTTTGGCCCAGAGAAGACGGCGGTGTTTCTGGATTATGTTCAGATATGGCTTCTTTGCATAATAGAGCTTTACCTTTCATTTTTGGATGTGAACTGTGATTAGACATAACATTTTTTGAAAATATTCCTAAGCCCATGCAGTGATGTCAATCACCGATTAATTCCTGTTTTTAATGCAGTGCCATCTCTGAGGGCATCAAGTATTGCATTTCGGCCATTTCCTTTGTGTGCAGGGATTTCTCCAGATTCTCTGAATCTTTCGATATTATGTACTGCAGATGATGATATATTTAAAGTCTTTGTAATATTATATTGAGAACATTATTTAAAAAATTTTTGACAATTTTTAGAGGCAGGTTTTCACAGATTGAATCTCAGCCCATCTTTACTTTTGAGGCAGTCTGACTCTCTAAGGCCTCATTCACACGAGGCAGATCCACTCAGCTCTGTCCGCCAGCTCAGCAGGAGATCCCTCCATTGATCTCCGCTGAGCAGCCGACGGATGACAGGTCCGTCTCTGCTCACTGAGCGGGGAGGGGCCTGTCAGAGCGCCGCCGATTCCTATGGAGGGATCGGACGAAATTGGACAGCATGTCCGTTTTCATCAGATCTCATCCGATCCTGTGAATGTAGGGCCATATGTCTGATTTTAGCGGATCGGATGTCAGCGGACATGGTAACCGCTGACATCTGTCGCTCCATAGACCTGCATGGATCGTCTGTTCAGGTTGGCCTAAAAAAAACTTGACAGGCGGACCTGAACGGTCCGTTCGCGTGAAAGGGGCCTAAGATGCTTTTTTTCATACCCAGTTATGTTGCTGACCCGTTACCAATTTGTTCGTACCACTTGCTTTGCCAGCTTTTTTGAGACGTGTTGCTGCCGTCAATTTCAAAATGACCTTTTTTTTTTTTTTTTTCTTAGAGTACATTTTCTCAGTTTTAAACATTTTTGATATGTTTTCTATGTTCTTTTGTGAATAAAATATGGGTTTATTCGATTTGCAAATCATTGCATTCTGTTTTGCATGTAGATTTTACACCGCATCCCAATTTTTGGGGGGAATTGGTTTTGTAATACTCGTCTACTTCCCTTTACTATTCTCACTGCCAGAGCCATATCTTTTCTTCTCTCTTTTTTTTTTTTCCTCACACAATTTTAAATTGATAATTTTAGGACTGAGGATTAGTTAAAGCCCCCAAACAGTATATAGATTTTCTTAATGTAGAGACCCTGGAGAATAAAATGGTGGTAGGTCACAGTCTTCTATTGAATGTACACTGAGCTGTGCAGCAATTTTAGTGCACACAAATGCACTATTACACAATTTTAGTGAAATTAGTGAGGTAGAGCTGAGTAAATAAAGTACCAAACATGTGAAGGCTTAAAGTTGCGAGCACTCGTGAAACTGTGACAAACTTTAGTACCCAAAATCACCAATGGTGTATAGTGACAGGTTCTCTTTAATGAGACTTCAGAGGTCTATTAGATCCCTGATGTCTCCCTAGCATTCCACTGAAGCTAATGGAGCAGAGATCACACTCCACTAACTTATACCTTGGCCACAGCAGCCAGGGAAAGGGACAGCAAAAACCAGAAATGGCATAACACGCATGGCATCCAGGCTCCTATTGGCTAGAAGAGGTTGGAGAGCAGACATTCGCTGGTTTGCCACCCATCTACCTGGCAACATCGTCATGTGGATAGTGGTGCATGGGATGAATGGCAGAGGGGGGTTGCATATTCTAGTGGCCTGTGGAAGTGACAGTCAGCTTGTGATGTTTGCATGCTACAACAGCCAGAAATATGTATAAAACCCCCTGCTGCTGCCAGCATTTGAGATATGTCAGTGGTAGTGAAAGGGTTAATACTATTGCAATCTTCTTTAGGATTTTCTGCAGCGGTTAAAAAATACTTCTTTTGTTACTATCAAAGCACAGAGTAGGTCCTTGCTCACCTATCTGAGGCTTTTCAAGAGATGGTAGACAAAGAATTGAAGGTTCATTGCATTGGAAATAGGTTCTCTGAAAGGAACTGGCATCTTGTTGCATGCTGATAAGTAAATGCAGTATTTTCTGTTTGGTTATTTACAGGTGTTTTGAATTGCCTTCACTATAGACTAAGCTACGTCTCCCTGGGTCTAGTGGTGGATGCTGGGTTTTACTAGAAAAAAAAAAAAAGGATTTTACAGGTTTTCTTTAACGGACAAGACTGTATATATTTAATCCTAATCTTCATTACTTTTCTTTCATTTCAGGTGGATATCCAGCAGGACCTGCCCCTGGACAACAGCCTGCAGTAAGTATCTTTACTATCCTGTCTCTGCAGAGGAGCATTGTCTTCCTTAGCAGCATTACCTAAACCACGCCACACATTACAATGTGACTAAAATTTCCTTTAGATCTGCCATTAATTATGCAGTGCAAGGGGCCTTCCTGATTGGATACAGATCGATTAGCTAGTTTGATTGAAATTATTTTGGGTAAAACTAAAGTTGATTTTACAAAAATTGTGAATCCGGATAATGTGTGTTGAGCTAAAAGGCTAAATCCCTCCTTTTGGGATCATGCTTCATATTACACCCATATTTAGGGTGTAACATAGGGCAATGTACAGCCCAGAGACCCGCAAATAGAGAAACTACAAGTCCAATCTGCCACCGCAGCACAGGAATTGGTAGATCTTAAACATCCACCTAGTATTTCTGGCCATGGCCATCTTGAGTAAGGGCAAATGATTAACAAGTTAAGGACCAGGCCTTTTTCTGACATTTGTTTACAAGTTTAAATTAGTATTTTTTGCTAGAAAATTACTTGGAACCCCCAAACTTTATATATATATTTATATATATATATATATATATATTTTTAGCATAGACCCTAGAGAATAAAATGGCGGTCTTTGCAAGTCCCTTTTAAGGCCGTTAGGCAGAAGTGGCATCAGACGTCGCTTTGGTCCTCCAGGGGTAGAGTCGAGTTGGGGCCATGTTCCCCCTTGACTTCCTGCCCGTTGCTCCACAGCATTGGATCATTTTCACTGCTACCGATGGCTCTGGTAAGCGGGGAAAACGACCGGGAAGCAGCATGAGGGGACACCTCTCCCACTGCCCATAAAACTGATCCAGTGTCAAATCCGCCGCCGGAACCACTTTTATGTCCCACTGTTTAAAAAAAAAAAAAAAAAAAAACGGGGTTATGGCAGCTAGCTGCTGCCATAACCACAGTATATAATGTCTAACTAATGATGTGTATATGTATGTGTATATATATGTATATATGTGTATATATATATATATATATACACACACACTGATCCAGAAGTGGTTAATGTAGCATTTACTTCCTGGAATCCATCTGTCCTTAGCCCAGGCATGCAGGCAAGAGGGTGTGCTTAGCTGAGAAAACCCCTTCTCCCTTCTTGAAGACTTCTGGGATGTATTACATCATTTGCCTAGCTCTGGGATCCAGGCCGTAACTGAAAAAACATAAAAAAATAAGTTTAAAACAAGTAAATGTGATCCTTCCTATCTACTGTGCCTTGAAAAAGTATTCATACCCCTTGAAATTTTCCACATTTTGTCATGTTTGAACCAAAAATGTAAATGTATTTTATTGGGATTAGATAGACCAACACAAAGTGGCACATAATTGTGAAGTGGAAGGAAAATAATAAATGGTTTTCAACATTTTTTACAAATATCTGAAAAGTGTGGCATGCGTTTGTATTTAGCCCTCCTGAGTCAATAATTTTGTATAACAACCTTTTGCTACAATTAAGCTGCAAGTCCTTTTTCGGTATGTCTCTACCAGCTTTGCACATCCTAGAGAGTGATATTTTTGCCCATTCTTTGCAAAATAGCTCAAGCTCTGTCAGATTGGATGGAGAGCGTCTGTGAACAGCAATTTTCAAGTCTTGCCACAGATTCTCAATTGGATTTAGGTCTGGACTTTGACTGGGCTATTCTAACACATAAATATGCTCTGATCTAAACCATTCCATTGTAGTTCTGGCTGTATGTTTATGGTCGTTTTCCTTCTGGAAGGTGAACCTTTGCCCCAGTCTCAAGTCTTTTGCAGACTCTAATGGGTTTTCTTCTAAGATTACCCTGTATTTGGCTCCATGCGTCTTCCCATCAACTCCGACCAGCTTCCCTGTCCCTGCTGAGGAAAAGCATTACCAAAACATGATGCTGCCACCACCATGTTTCACGGTGGGGATGGTGTGTTCAGGGTGATGTGCAGTGTTCGTTTTCCGCCAAAAAGTTCAATTTTGGTCTCATCTGACCAGAGCACCTTCTTCCACATGTTTGCTGTGTCCCCCACATGGCTTCTCACAAACTGCAAATGGGACTTCTTATGGCTTTCTTTCAACAATGGCTTTCTTCTAGCCACTCTTCCATAAAGGCCAGATTTGTGGAGTGCACGACTAATAGTTCTGTGAACAGATTCTCCCACCTGAGCTGTGGCTCTCTGCAGCTCCTCCAGAGTTACCATGGGCCTCTTGGCTGCCTCTCTGATTTAATACTCTCCTTGCCCGGCCTGTCAGTTTAGGTGGTTGGCCATGTCTGGTTAGGTTTGCAGTTGTGCCATACTCTTTCCATTTTCGTATGATGATGAGATGTTCAAAGCTTGGGATCTTTTTTTATAACCTAACCCTGCTTTAAACTTCCCCACAACTTTATCCCTGACCTGTCTGGTGTGTTCCTTGGCCTTCATGATGCTGTTTGTTCACTAAGGTTCTCTAACAAACCTCCTGAGGGCTTCACAGAATAGCTGTATTTTATACTGAGATTTAATTACACACAGGTGGACTCTATTTACTAATTAAGTGACTTCTGAAGGCAATTGGTTCCACTAGATTTTAGTTAGGGGTATCAGAGTAAAGGGGGCTGAATACAAATGCACGCCACACTTTTCACATATTTGCAAAAAAATTGGGAAACCGTTTATCATTTTCCTTCCACTTGACAGGGGTTTTTAAACTAGGTGATGGGGGGAGGGTCCAGAGGTAGAGATAGTTTGCGCGGAACATATTCCAGAGGGTAGTATTGAGGGCATTAGTGGTAGGTTGACCAAAGCACATAAACCCAAGGCAAGTATAGTAGCAAGTCCTAGTTGCAATCTTGGAACACCCAATAAGAGGATAATATGTGACCGGTCTAAACTACATGGCATGTTCACCAATGCCAGGAGCCTGGCGGACAAGATGGGTGAACTAGAGATACTGTTGTACGAAGAGGATTTGGATTTTGTGGGAATTTCAGAGACCTGGTTCAACAGCTCTCATGAATGGCTGGCAAACATTCAAGGGTATACCCTTTATCGCAAGGATAGAGAGGGTAAAAAGTGGGGAGAGGTATGCCTATATATCAAGAATAATGTACAAGTGAATGTGAGAGATGACATCACTAAGGGAGCTAGGGAGGAGGTGGAAT
Source organism: Aquarana catesbeiana (assembly GCF_042186555.1). Lineage (NCBI taxonomy): Eukaryota > Metazoa > Chordata > Amphibia > Anura > Ranidae > Aquarana > Aquarana catesbeiana. The sequence continues at coordinate 142,109,929 of NC_133331.1, forward strand.
CCTTATGGGTAGAGCTCCAAAGGGATGAAGCTAAGGGGAAAATAATACTGGGAGTATGCTATAGGCCCCCTAACCTGAGGGAGGAAGGGGAGACAGATCTCCTATCACAATTTGGATTAGCAGCAAGGATGGGAAGTGTTATCATAATGGGGTATTTTATTTATCCAGACGTAGACTGGCCGGAGGGAACCATCATCTAAGGCTCGCCAGTTCCTAAATGTCTTGCAGGACAATTTTATGGGTCAGATGGTAGACACACTAACTAGAAATACAGCATTACTGGATCTACTGATTACCAACAATACAGACCTGATCATGGATGTGGAAATTCGGGGCAATTTAGGTAACAAAGATCAATTGGCTTCAGTACAAATCACACAAAAAGGGAAATACAAAGACACTGGATTTCAAAAGAGCCAACTTCCCTAAACTACGAACCTTGCTAGAAGGCATAAATTGGGATAAAATCTTTTGAACAAAGAACACGGATGAGAGATGAGTTTGCTTTAAGAGCATATTAAATAAAGGCATTAGCCAATGCATCCCATTGGGTAATAAATTTAAAAGAGCGAACAAAAGTCCTGGATGGCTTAACTCCAATGTAAAAATACATATAAAAGCAAAGAAGAAGGCCTTCAAAAAATACAAGGTTGAGGGATCATCATCAGCATTCAGACTTTATAAAGAATGCAATAAAGACGGCTAAGATAGAACATGAAAGACACATAGTGGAGGAGAGCAAAAAGAAAATCCCAAGAAATGCTTTAAGTATGTAAACAGTAAAAAAGGGAGGACAGACCATATTGGCCCCATAAAGAATGAGGAAGGACATCTGGTTACAAAGGATGGGGAGATGGCGAAGGTATTGAATTTATTCTTCTCAGTTTTCACAAGGGAATTGGGGAGCTTCAGTAACCAAAACTGCAGTGTTTATCCTCACGACACATCACAGGAAGCACCGCCATGGTTAACAGAGGACAGAATTAAAATTAGACTTAAGAAACTTAACATTAATAAATCACCGGGACCAGATGGCTTGCACCCGAGGATACTTAGGGAACTCAGTAAAGTAATTGCCAGACCATTGTTCCTAATTTCTACTGATCGCCTACTGACTGGAATGGTACCAGCTGATTGGAGAAAAGCAGATGTAGCACCAATATTTAAAAAGGGCCCAAAATACATCTCTGGGAATTACAGACCAGTTAGCCTAACATCAATAGTATGTAAAATCTTGGAGGGGATGATAAGGGACTACAAGATTTTAGTAATGAGAACGGTATCATTAGCAGTAATCAGCATGGATTCAGGAAGAATCGTTCTTGCCAAACTAATCTACTAACCTTCTATGAGGAGGTGAGTTGTCAGCTAGATAAAGGAAGGTCCGTAGACGTTGTGTATCTGGATTTTGCAAAAGCATTTGACACAGTTCCCCATAAACATTTACTGTACAAAATAAGGTCCGTTGTCACGGGCCATAGGATGAGTACATGGATTGAGAACTGGCTACAAGGGCGAGTTAAGAGGGTGGTGATAAATGAGGAGTACTTGGAATGGTCAGGGGTGAGTAGTGGGGGTCCCCCGAGGTTCTGTGCTGGGACCTGGAGGATGGGGTTAACAGTTCAATCTCTGTATTTGCAGAGGATACTAAGCTAAGCAGGGCAATAACTTCCCTGCAGGATGTGGAAACCTTGCAAAAAGATCTGAACAAATTAATGGTGTGGGCAACTACATGGCAAATGAGGTTCAATGTAGAAAAATGTAAAATAATGCGCTTGGGTGGCAAAAATATGAATGCAATCTATACACTGGGGGGAGAACCTCTGGGGGAATCTAGGATGGAAAAGGACCTGGGGGTCCTAGTAGATAATAGGCTCAGCAATGGCATGCAATGCCAAGCTGCTGCTAACAAAGCAAACAGAATATTGGCATGCATTAAAAATGGTATCAACTCCAGAGATAAAACGATAATTCTCCCGCTCTACAAGACTCTGGTCTGGCCGCACCTGGAGTATGCTGTCCAGTTCTGGGCACCAGTCCTCAGGAAGGATGTACTGGAAATGGAGCGAGTACAAAGAAGGGCAACAAAGCTAATAAAGGGTCTGGAGGATATTGGTTATGAGGAAAGGTTGCGAGCACTGAACTTATTCTCTTTGGAGAATAGACGCTTGAGAGGGGATATGATTTCAATATACAAATACCATACTGGTGACCCCACAATAAGAAAAAACTTTTTTGCAGAAAAGAGGTTTAACCTTAAACTACGTAGAGGGTTCTTTACTGTAAGAGCGGTAAGGATGTGGAATTCCCTTCCACAGGTGGTGGTCTCAGCGTGGGGCATTGATAGTTTCAAGAAACTATTAGATAAGCACCTAAATGACCGCAACATACAGGGATATACAATGTAATACTGACATATAATCACACACATAGGTTGGACTTGATGGACTTGTGGCTTTTTTCAACCTCACCTACTATGTAACAATTATGTGCCACTTTGTGTTGGTCTGTCACATTAAATCCCAATAAAATACATTTGTTATGTTTTTGGTTGTAACATGACAAAATATGGAAACATTTTCAAGGGGTATGAATACTTTTTCAAGGCACTGTATTTACTAATGTTAGCAGCATAAGGATTAAAAATAACCACTGTTGATTTGAGAGAGTGAAATTCCGCTTGAAGGTCTATACCTCGGTACAGACTCGGAGCTGGGAGAAGAGTTGCAATGCTGTGCAGACTCCAATGCAAAAACCTAATAAATTCACATTTTTGTCTCATTGATCTGCTTATATGGTGTACATTTTTTTTTTTTTAAATATTAGGCATTCTCTTTTTATGTCTTATGCATAAACGTGGGTTTGCTGGTATTAATCAGAGAAATTTTAGTGTTTGACCAATTGGGCTGTGTATCCGCCATTTTTAGAATTTGAAAATGAAACATATGCTTTGGCTGTGCAATAATGGCAGACAGTATTCCTTCTAATTGGATATTTATACTTGAGCTTCCCAAACCCCAGTTAATCAGTTAGTGGATTGCTAGTTAGTGTCTACAGCAGCAAAAAATTGATGAATGAGCTCAAAAACAGCAAATGAAAAATTGGAAGTATATTTCAATTTCCATTTTCTTTATATAGAGATGAGTATTACTTATGTGAACTTCTGTTTTCCACTCATGGGGATGAAAAAAAAACTAATAGAGGAGTGATGACTGATGATAGAGACCTAATGACATGATTATATTGTTGTGAAACCTACAGTGGATAAAAAAAGTCTACACACCCCTGTTAAAATGTCAGGTTTCTGTGATGTAAAAAAAAATGAGACAAAGATAAATAAATTCAGAACTTTTTCCACCTTTTAATGTGACTTATAAACTGTACAACTCAGTTGAACAACAAACTGAAATATTTTAGGTGAAAGGAAGTAAAAATAAAATATGGTTGCATAAGTGTGCACACCCTTACACTAATACTTTGTTGAAACAACTTTTGATTTTATTTTTTGGGTATGAGTCTATCAGCATGGCACATCTTTACTTGGCAATATTTGCCCACTCTTTGCAAAAACACTCCAAATCTGTCCGATTGCGATGGCATCTCCTGGGCAGAGCCCTCTTCAGATCACCTCACAGATTTTCAATCGGATTCAGGTCTGGGCTCTGGCTGGGCCATTCCAAAACTTTAATCTTCTTCTGGTGAAGCCATTCCCTTGTTGATTTGGATGTATGCTTGTGGGTTGTCATGCTGAAAGATAAAGTTCCTCTTCATGTTCAGCTTTCTAACAGCAGCCTGAAGGTTTTATGCCAAAATTGACTGGTATTTGGAACTGTTCATAATAGTTTTCTTCCTGTCTTTTCATTAATTTTGGAGGGACGCCCAGTTCTTGGTAATGTCACTGTTGTGCCATATTTTCTCCACTCGATGATGTCTGTCTTCACTGTGTTCTATGGTATATCTAATGCCTTGGAAATTCTTTTGTACCTTTTTCCTGGCTGATACCTTTTAACATTGAGATCCCTCTGATGCTTTGGAAGCTCTTTGCAGACCATGACTTTTGGTGTAGCATGCGACTAAGAAAATCAAGTCAAGAAAGACCTAGAACAGCTGAACTTTATTTGGGGTTAATCAGAGGCACTTTAAATTTAAATGATGGCAGGTGTGTACTGACTCCTATTTAACATGAGTTTGAATGTGATTGTTTAACTCTGAACACAGATACATCCCCAGTTATAATAGGGTGTGCAGACCTATGCAACCACATTATTTTTTTTAATTTATAATTCCCCCCCCCAAAAACATTTCAGTTTGTTGTTCAACTGAGTTGTACAGTTTATAGGTCACATTAAAGGTGGAAAAAGTTCTGAAATGATTTATCTTTGCCATTTTTACACTGTATATCGATATCTCCACATTTGAACTGCAACATGGGCAATATACATGTATCGCATGTATATATCTATCCCTTTACATAAATGTGATTATTATATTGTAGGTCAGTGTGCAGTATCAGGTATGTTATGCACTGATAAGTGCTTTGTGCTGTTAGCAGATAAAAATATTGCATGTTTTTTATTTTGTTCTATAACAAGTTTATTAAAGTGGAACTCCAGGCAAAATGTTAAATGCATGGCATATATGTGATCAGCCTTGCTTGCCAAAAGATTAATAATTCTGTTTTGCCATTCTTGTGTTTTAGGTACCCCACCAGATAGTAGAATTGGCTGCAGCACCCCCATAGACCTTTCTGTAGGCTTCTAGTTGGACAATACAGACTAGTCTAGTACTTGGCCCATCTGTGGCTGGGCAAGGCAGGAGCTGCAATAGCACATTTCTTGAGAGGTTTTTAGGTTTAGATAGACAGCATTATGCAATGAAGCAGACCCTGACTTTTTAAAAATGCTGCCCCTCCCCCAGTATGAACCCTGCTGTGTAGGGTATTACCTAAGTGCAGATATCAAAACCGATACAGGTAATGTACATCACCAGCTGTATGTTAACATACATGTAAGGTTATAATCTGAAAACTAAAATATTACTAATTTAATGCTGTCTGCAGTAGCTAGCACCTCCTGAGTGTATGTGGCCAGGTCAGCTTTTAAACACCCCAAGCACTTACTGAGTAGTTGGGTTAAGAGCCTGGACCTGCCCCCTTCTGTCTCCTAGTCTCATTTGCCTCTTTCTGTCATTGGTGCCCTAACTGGCTGGTAGTAAAGCTCAGGGGTTGGTAGGGGGCTGAGTCAGGCTGCCAATGCTTTTGTTCCTGGAAGTATCTTCTCTCTCTCATATTAACAGTTCTTTCTGCTCACCAGGGGTACTTGGATCAAAAAGATAGTTGACAAGCAGGCAACTGGTAAATGTTCAGCCTCTGCTGGGCTTTCCATGTGTGTTGTGCACCATATTGCTAGAAATCAATGCCGCTCTTTAGACCAGGAAACTAGCTGTGCTGCTATCTGTCGCCACTCTACTCCAGCATACACATTGGATTTAGAATGCAACACTGGCAAATTCCTTGTTATACTAATATTGTCCTGTAAACGCCTCCCCAGGATGTATTGGAAACATGTGAGAATGACCTACTGTGCAGTACAGAAGAAGCAAACTTTAACACAATGTAGGCACACCCACGCTTAGCCTGACTTCTTGTCCTAGGGGATAGAATCACACCAGCAATTTTTAAAAATGAACATTTCAAAATGGATGCATTATTTTATTTTTGCCTGGAGCTCTCCTCATAGCACACTGTTTTTTATTTTGCTAACCAGGATAGTAAAAATGTACTTGTATTGTGCTAATTAACTCATTTACAGTATGTGGCTTTGTGTAAAGCTAGTATATATTGCCATAACAAATGTCTGTTCATACCGAGTATAATTTAATTATATTTCTGTTGCCCTTAATTCTGCCTTATGTTGCCTTCACCTTGTACCTGATTACACTGTGATGCTTTTATCTTATTTTACCCTGGCATGAAGCTTGTTGGAGCAAGGTGATTGCATGAGTGTGTGCTGTGTTCACTGAAGTGCATTGCCCAGCTGTTCAAATATCATTCTATGCATGCACAACAGATATCACTCATAAACATTTCTTGAGGTGGGGGTGTTAGTCTGTAAACTTAATGTGCATGTGGTGCTTGCCTAACGGGGCAATTTTGGCATTTTTCACATAAGGAAAATAAAGTTCTAAGTGCTGTAAAAATTATCAGGCAGCTGTAAAGCTGGAGAAAAAAACAGTGCCAGTACTAATTGCAAAGATTCCACACACATTACGCTGGAAATCCCTAAAACTGAGATTGTCGCTGGCCACTATAAGACTCTTATGGTTTCAGAAGAAGATGAAAAGAAAGTAGAAGATGTACAGAAGTAAACTGATAAGTGAAAATGTAGAATTACTGTGTAGTGTACGCATACCCTAAAAACATTTTTTAAAGATGGGTTAAAATCCCTATTAAGTCATTTTGCTTTGTTCCACAGGGGTCATTTCCCTTCACCTCCTGTCCTGGGGATGTAACTGGAATTGACAAATCTCTTCACATTTGCAGAGGGGTGGTATAGCAGTGACTGACAGGCTTTTAGTAATCACTACTGATGCCTTTTTTTCCCTTTTAATTGCGGGGCTGCGCCAACATTTGACTTGCGATTACAGAGTGGCCTGTCAAACTCTGCAGCCAGAGTTAAAAATACATGTGTACAGCCCTGTCTGGCTGCATTGTTAGATAATGGTAACAATAACTGTAAGCGCAAAATACAGTGTAGTAAAAGGGATTAATAGTAATAAAAATCACTATTACTGAGTCTATATTATAAGGGAATCATAAGTCTATAAACAACTCATTAATCCAAGGGTTAAAAGTATAATGATGGGATGAAAAGGGCGGCTGCCGTCCTCAGAGAGCTGACTCTGTACACAGATAGATAAAAAGGGAGAACACTGGAAGCACCACCTAAGTGCAGTATTAAAATCAGGGCTTTAATTGCAAGACACACACACACAGCATCAGCTCCTTCTATCGGCCTGGGGTGGCAATGTTTCAGCAGTGCTATTTATATGTCCATGCTGTGGGACAACAAATCCTATTTACCAATCCTGTGTCTTTACAGATATGTCTGCGCTGGGATCTGTTGTCCCACAGCACGGACATATACAGTGGAGATGGAAAGTATTCAAGTATATCAGACCCCCTTAAATGTTTTACTCTGTTATATTGCAGCCATTTGCTAAAATCATTTAAAGTGGAGTTCCACCCAAAAATGGAACTTCCACTTTTTGGATTCCTCCCCCCCTCCGGTGTCACATTTGGCACCTTTCAGGGGGGAGGAGGGAGCAGATACCTGTCTAATACAGGTATTTGCTCCCACTTCCTGGCATAGATCACCGCAACGCTTGCGGTGACCTACGCCACTTCCGGCGCCTACACTCTCCTCCACTGCTGTATTCTGTGAGACACAGAACACAGCAGGGACCAGAGAGGATGTGCAGTAGGGAACCAGGAAGTGAAGCCGCAAGGCTTCACTTCCTTATTCCCTTACCGAGGATGGCAGCGGCAGCCACCGAGAGCCGAAGGACGGATCGGCTTTGGCTGATGACATCGCGGGCTCCCTGTACAGGTAAGTGTCCATATATTAAAAGTCAGCAGCTGCAGTATTTGTAGCTGCTGGCTTTTAATATTTTTTTTTTCAGCGGACCTCTGCTTTAAGTTCATTTTTTTTTCCTCATTAATGTACACACAGCACCCCATATTGACAGAAAAACACAGAATTGTTGACATTTTTGCAGATTTATTAAAAAAGAAAAACTGAAATATCACATGGTCCTAAGTATTCAGACCCTTTTCTGTGACACTCATATATTTAACTCAGGTGCTGTCCATTTCTTCTGATCATCCTTGAGATGGTTCTACACCTTCATTTGAGTCCATCTGTGTTTGATTATACTGATTGGACTTGATTAGGAAAGCCACACACCTGTCTATATAAGACCTTACAGCTCACAGTGCATGTCAGAGCAAATGAGAATCATGAGGTCAAAGGAACTGCCTGAAGAGCTCAGAGACAGAATTGTGGCAAGGCACAGATCTGTCCAAGGTTACAAAAAAATTTCTGCTGCACTTAAGGTTCCTAAGAGCACAGTAGCCTCCATAATCCTTAAATGGAAGACATTTGGGACGACCAGAACCCTTCCTAGAGCTGGCCGTCCGGCCAAACTGAGCTATCGGGGGGAGAAGAGCCTTGGTAAGAGAGGTAAAGAAGAACCCAAAGATCACTGTGGCTGAGCTCCAGAGATGCAGTCGGGAGATGGGAGAAAGTTGTAGAAAGTCAACCATCACTACAGCCCTCCACCAGTCGGGGCTTTATGGCAGAGTGGCCTGACGGAAGTCTCTCCTCAGTGCAAGACACATGAAAGCCCGCATGGAGTTTGCTAAAAAAAACACCCGAAGGAGTCCAAGATGGTGAGAAATAAGATTCTTTGGTCTGATGAGACCAAGATAGAACTTTTTGGTCTTAATTCTAAGCGGTACCTGTCCAATACAGTCCCAACAGTGAAGCATGGTGGTGGCATCATCATGCTGTGGGGGTGTTTTTCAGCTGCAGGGACATAACGACTAGTTGCAATGGAGGGAAAGATGAATGTGGCCAAGTACAGGGATATCCTGGACGAAAACCTTCTCCAGAGTGCTCAGGACCTCAGACTGGGCCGAAGGTTTACCTTCCAACAAGACAATGACCCTAAGCACACAGCTAAAATAATGAAGAATTGGCTTCACAACAACTCTGTGACTGTTCTTGAATGGCCCAGCCAGAGCCCTGACTTAAACCCAATTGAGCATCTCTGGAGAGACCTAAAAATGGCTGTCCACCAACGTTTACCATCCAACCTGACAGAACTGGAGAGGATCTGCAAGGAGGAATGGCAGAGGATCCCCAAATCCAGGAGTGAAAAACTTGTTGCATCTTTCCCGAAAAGACTCATGGCTGTATTGGATCAAAAGGGTGCTTCTACTAAATACTGAGCAAAGGGTCTGAATACTTAGGACCATGTGATATTTCACTTTTTCTTTTTTAATAAATCTGCAAAAATGTCAACAATTATGTGTTTTTCTGTCAATATGGGGTGCTGTGTGTACATTAATGAGTAAACAAATGAACTTAAATGATTTTAGCAAATGGCTGCAATATAACAAAGAGTGAAAAATTTAAGGGGATCCGAATACTTTCTGTCCCCACTGTAAATAGTACTGCTGAAACGCTGCCCCCCCAGGCTATAGAAGGAGCTGATGCTCCGAGCGCGTAGCCTGTCAGCCCATCCTCTCTTCCTGTGTCAGCTCCTCCGGATGTGATCTTGCGGCCCGTGACGTCACTTCGTGTGTTCCATGCTGGTTGCGGTCTCTTTCCTGGTGGCCACGGGACGTGCTGCGGATCAACCATCAACACAGCCACGCACTAGGAATCCCCCCCCCCCCCCCCCCCCCGGGCCACCAAAACAGATGAGCTTAAGTCCTTCTTGCTTCTTGTGTGTATGTGTACCTTGCCAATAAAGCCCTGCTTTTAATACTGCACTTAGGTGGCACTTCCGGTGCTCTCCCTTTTTATCTGGCTGCATTGTTAGGATTCAGGTGGGCAGCAATTGGGCAGCAAAACCTTGTTTTTTTTGTTTTTTTTTTTTTTTTTTTTTTACAGCCCCTGGGCACCTATGTGAAGTGAGGGGAATTCCCATGATAGTTGCCAAACTGGAACACGTGTCCTTTTTTGAATATTTTCTCTCACCCCCCTATTCTAGGTACAACTGTAAACTTTTAACATTTCCCATCACTGGATGACAGTGGTCACCAGTAACCAATAAACTGAATATGGGGGCACAGACACCAATAAAAACCTAAATGGTGTTCTAGCCTTCCTACTCAATACAAAACTAAACAACAGTATTACCTTTTTTATATAGTCTAAAAAGACTAAAAGTTTATATTTCCTTTGCAGCACTGCTGTTTTAAAGTAATACTAAAGTCTCATCTGTTATTTTTAACAAAAAAAAAAATGTAATACTCCCTCCTGTTGAGTGCCCCCACAGCGAGAAGCTAGCTATGGGGGCACCCGAGCCGAGCCGCAGGTCCCTGTGTCCAATTAGATATGGGGATGTGGCCCTGCTCCTCTCTCCTCATTGGCTCACTGGCTGACAGCAGCGGGTGCCAACGGCATTTCATTGCTGTCTCAGCCAATGAGGAGGGAGTCTCTCGTGCAACATTGCTGGATCGAGATGAGGCTCAGGTAAGTATGAGGGGGGCTGCTGCACACAGAACGCTTTTTTTATTTTAATGCATAAAATGCATTAAGATAAAAAAAAAACCTGCCTTTTAAATGCATTATCTTTAAGGTTGATCATGATATATTAGACCAACAGATCATAGTCTTTGTGCCAGTTGTCTGCTCATTCCTGCTCATAACACCTTTCATTGAATCCTGAGCAATAGATGTATAAAGGTACTTTTAGGTCTGTGACTGAAATGGGGATAACTGGGTTGTCTGCTGTTTTTATTGAGATTTATGGAGAAGCTGAACTCCAGGCAGACTGCTAAATACATGGTTGATATGCATATGTGGCATTGGTTTTACCTGTTAACCTGACATTTCTGTGCTGCAGTTAAGCCATACAGCCTGGTCACCTATCTGCCCTAACCTGTGACTGTACAGAGGAGGGAAGCAACAGGCGGAGTAGCTGATTCCTCTAGTCCAGGGATATGCAATTAGCGGACCTTCAGCTGTTGCAAAAAGTCCCATCATGCCTCTGGGTGTCATGCTTGTGGCTGTCAGTGTCTTGCTATGCCTCATGGGACTTGTAGTTTTGCAACAGCTGGAGGTCCGCTAATTGCATATCCTTGCTCTAGTCTGTCCTGCTAGCAGCGTGGTACTTGGCAAACCATGTGCATGCAACATGCTCAATTACTTTTTATGCTGGTGCTCCTTTTTCCAGTGGGGAATTTCAGTACATCCGATACCTTGACTTTTAATGCATACACTATATATTTCTTATTTGAATTTCATCTTACAGCGCCAAAAATACAGCGAAGATTGTTTGGAATTCACGATAACCTGTGCCCATGGTTTTTTTTTTCTGTTCAAGTGATGTCCATGTTTTTTCAGTGTGTTTTGAAGTAATGAGCACTGCACAATTACTTTTTTTTTTCACTTAAAATAACTGACACAAGTATACACAACAAAATGAAGTAGCTTGAAAAACAGTCCTAAGAGCTGTGCTTAGATGTGTTACAGATCACTTGCTGTGTATGTGTGTGAATTCTCAGTGTGACTTCCTTGTTTGCATTTTTTTTTTTAACATGTTTTATGTCTGAAACCATTATGTTATCATTTCCCCCTTCACCGTAAATGTGTGAGTCTCCTGACTTCTACATTTTCACTAGTCAGCTTGTAAGGGGTTTCAATTGTTGTTCATTGTTTTGCAGCCTTTTGCCTCAGCCATGACTGCAACCCAGGGCACCATCAGAGCTGCAGCAAATTTTGATGCACTGGCAGATGCTGAAAAGCTGAGAAAAGCTATGAAGGGGTTTGGTATGAATCTTTAACCTTTTTTTTACAATAAATATAAGTTGCTGCTCTGCTAGATTTTTATTTAATATATATTCCAGATTACCCAACAAGAGTTATTAAAAGAAGCAAGGTTAGGTGGGGTCACCAAAAACTTACATGTGGACAGGAACAGTTGGGAACTAGGAAGGGATATCCCACTGTAGCAGTGCTTACAGCTAAACTCAGTATGTCTGTTTTTGTAAGGTAGCATCCAAGAGAGTCAGACTGTTCCTCACAGAGCACAGCATTATGTTTCTCTAAGACCCCTTTCACACTGCAGTGCCACTAAAGCGCCGGTCCATTGTGCAGTGCTTTTTGGGCACTAGCGGGCCATTTCTTTTAAGGTCCTGTGAATGAAAAAAAAGTCCAATTTTGCGGCACGTTGGAAGCACTGCCCATTTGTTTCAATGGGCAGGGGCATTTTGGGAGCACTATTTATAGCGCTCCCTACACGCCCCAAAGATGCTGCTTGCAGGACTTCTTCTAACGTCCCACAACCTCACCGCCCGAGTGTGAAAGCACACATTGCAATGAATGGGAGGCAGTTTTTCAAGCACTTTTCAGAGGCTATTTCTAGCGCTAAAACGCCTGAAAACTGTCTCAGTGTGAAAGGGGTCTAACACTCAAACACCCCCTCCTCCACTCACCGGACCATTGCTTCTGTCAACAGGACTCATGCGCCTAGAACAACACTGGTGATTTAGGTGTTGGACAGCTGGAGACCTGAACCTCTATGCTCTGTTGAGCAGCGATCCCATTCTCTTGTGTGCTGTTAGGGCTCTTTCACACGGGCGGTCTGCTCAACGGACTCCGCTTTGCTCAGCAGGGGATCGATCCGCTGATCCTCGCTGAGCAGGCGGATGACAGGTCCATCTCCGCTCACTGTGCTGAGATGGACCTGTCAGATTTGATGAAAACGGGCCGCCTGTCCGTTTTTCATCCGATCCGCCAGACGAATTGATAATAGGGTCTCCATCCGTCTGGATTTCACAGACAGGATCGGATAGCCGTGGGTGTCAGCGGACACCGCTGTCACCGCTGACATCCACTGCCCCATAGGAGTGAGAGGAGGCTCCGATCAGGTCTGCCTGAAAAACTGACAGGCGCACCTGATCAGAAAGCCCGTGTGAAAGAAGCCCTAGGGACCTAGAGCAAGATATTGTAACCCTTACAGCAGATATTGCTTGCAAAGAGACCCTGTCACCAGCTTTCAAAGAAACAGGTGAAAGCGCAGAATAAAAAAGTATTCAAATGCTTATCTGCAGTGTTTTTTCTTTTTAATAAATTAACGTGCTGTGTGTCTCTGAACATGCTAGAAAAACAAACTAGTCAATTCCCTAACATAGCTCTCTCTTCTATGAAAATGTCTATTTTCTCCGGCTTACCCCTTTACCTCCCTACATCCTTCTTCCTTTTTTTTTTTTTTTTTTTTTTAAGCAACTGCCAGGAAAAGGGCAAAAAAAATACTATAGCATCACTTGAGTGACCACTGGGAGTCTGAAATCGCATCCAAGATGGCGGCCCCCAGCAGCAGTTCAAAGTACTGACTTATTTTTTCTTTTTACAGGAACTGATGAGCAAGCAATAATTGATGTTGTCGCTAATCGTTCTAGTGACCAGAGACAGAAAATTAAGGCAGCATTTAAAACGGCTTATGGCAAAGTAAGAAGTTGTTTTTGTCCCCCCCCCCTTTTTTTTTCTTTGCACGTGTGTGTTTGTGTGTGTATATATATATATATATATATATATATATATATATATATATATATATATATATATATATATATATATATATATATATATATATATATATATTATACCATATTGGCGTATAACACGCTCCCCAAGTTTAGGTGGGAAGTTTAAGGAAAAAAAACATTTAAATGCCCATCAATGCAGCCTGGTCAGTGTCCATCTGCAGCCTTGTCCATCATTGCAGCCTTGCCCAGTGTCCATCTGCTGTCTTGCCCAGTGCCTTTGCAGCCTTGCCAGCCTCTTTGCAGCATTGCCCAGCCGCTGCTTATTTAAAATTGGCGCCAATCTCCACTGACTGTGAGAGGAGCGAGCGGCGGCAAGATACACAAAGCCAAGTATACTCGGCTAGACTCTGCTCCTCTCGCAGTCCCGCCCATCTTCACTGATTGCGAGAGGAGAGGAACGAGCGGCGCCCAACAAACACATAGCTGAGTGTACTCGGCTAGTTTCGGCTCCTCTCGCAGTCCCGCCCCTGACTGGTAGAGCCGAGAATAGCCGAGTACACTGTGCATATCGCTGGCGCTCGCTCTGCTCACAATCAGCGGAGATCGGCATATAACACGCACCCACGATTTTCCCCTGATTTTAAGGGGGGGAAAAAAAGTGCGTGTTATACGCCGATAAATACGGTGTATGTGTATAATAAATATATATATATATATATATATATATATATATATATATATATATATATATATATATATATATATATATATATATATATATATATATAATGTGCGATCCTAACAAACGCTTTTGAGATAATTCCAAATTCATTGCAGGTGTATATCACATGCTTTTACATTCCCATAGTCTTGTATATGAAAAGAAGCCCTTCTGAAGCAAAGACCGTAAGCTCTGTGCTTTCAGTATTGAATCATACGCTGCTGAAATTCTGTATGAAAGCAGTAATTTCAGTCATTAATCATGGTTGTACCAAAGACACGTTTTCTCTTTTGTGCCTTCTTTCCTCCTCACTCCTGTCAGATTCCAGTCACTGCCATCTACCGAAACTGTTGCATTTGACAGTGCAATGACAGGGTTCGAGCTTTGTGCAGGCAAGGGGTGTGGTGTAATGTTGACTTGAAGAAAAGGCCTTGTATACAACTTGGGCCCACTATCTGAGGAGAGGAGCGCAGGGGGACCTTTTAAAAAGTTGTACCTGAGCATGTATTGAAGCTCACTGGTAGCTTCATGTTGCTAACCTGGTTTGGGCCTAATAAAGCCAACTTTCTTGCAGACCACTGCCAGCCAGGAGTCCTGATTGTAAACAAGCACTTATCAGCATTCAGCGCTATATTGCTGCAAGAAATAAGGAAATTGAAAGCAGGCAAACACGTATTTGTAATCTTACTGATGCATGACATTAAAACGCACACGATCTTCTCTTTGGGTACTACGGAACAGTTGCAGTCCCAATAAAAGGCATTTTAATCTGACAATCTTAAGTACGTTTTGTATGCAATTTATATATTATGGGTTTCCTACATGTTGTTGAAAAGATTTGCTGTATTTATTTGGTATTATAAGGGCACTTTCACACTGAGGCGCGGGGTGGTCGGCGGTAAAGCGCTGCTAGTTTTAGCGACGCTTTACCGTTGTTTTAGAGGTGCTCTTCAGCCGGTAGCGGGGCGGTCTTAACCCCTGCTAGCGGCCGAATAAAGGGTTAATAGCGCCGCTGCCCATTGATTTTGCCTGCTCCTAAAGCACCTCAGAGATGCTGTTTGTGGGACTTTTTTTTTTAACATCTCACAAGTACACCGCTCCAGTGTGACGGGAGAGGCGCTATTTTTAGTGCTATAGCGCCTGTAAAGCGCATCCAGTGTGAAAGTAGCCTAACAGGGAGCCTCCCTTCTCTTATTCATTCTTCTCTTCCTCCTACACAAATATTCCACATTATGCCAATGTGTCACTTGTCACAGAGGGCTTACAATATGTGCACCTCTTGCCATGTCTTGTTTAGAGAGTTGCATAAAATAGTTTTTTTGATTTATTTGTGCTTTGGTTTAAAGGATTTGATTAAAGATCTGAAGTCTGAATTAAGTGGCCATGTTGAAGAACTCATCCTTGCGCTGTTTATGCCTGCAACATACTATGATGCTTGGAGTCTGCATCATGCCATGAAGGTATTTGTGTTTTTATAGAAAACTGCAGCATTTAATGAAAATTACTGTATTTATCGGCGTATAACACACACCCCAAGTTTAGGAGGGAATTTTAAGGGAAAAAAAACTTTCAGGAGGGAAGTTGAAGGGAAAAAAACTTACATTTTAAATGCCCATCATTGCAGCCTTGCCCCAGTGCAGCCTTGTCAGTGCAGCCTTCCCCAGTGTCCAGTGCAGCCTTGCCCCAGTGCAGCCTTGCAGCTCACAGTTTGAAAATGGCGCCGCTCCCCTGTGATCCCCTGCGATCCTGAGCTTCAAAATCGCCGACCGCGATTTGAAAATGGCGCCGCCGGAGCCGAAATACACAGAGCCGGTCCTCGGCGGCTCTCGTTCACTTTTGGCTCCACTTGTAGTCCCGCCCGTGATGGGCGTGACTGTGAGCGGAGCTATCCGAACTTAGCCGAGTACACTCGGCTAGGTTCGGGCGGCGCTCGAGTGAAGCCGAAAGTGGCCGAGAAGAGCCGAGGACCGGCTCTGTGTATTTCGGCGCCGGTCTGCGATTTTCAAGCTCAGCATCACAGGGGATCGGCGTATAACACGCACCCGCGATTTCCCCCTGATTTTAAGGGGAAAAAAGTGCGTGTTATACGCCGATAAATACGGTATGTATAGTTGAATTCTGTAGGGTAAAAATTATCAAATTGTGCATGGCAAACATTTGACAGACTCAGTCAGGATTTCTGTGAAAGAAACTAAAATCATGAGGGACAAAGAGACTTATTATTTTCTCTAGTTTTACGAACTGGTGAATTTTGCATTTAGATGTATTGCTGGTGCTGCCTATCCGAAAATGTTTGCTTTATACTCCTTTTCTTCCTTCTCGCTACACAGCCATAAGATGGCTCCATTTAATATTTCCAGTACTGACCTTTTATAGTACAGAACTATCCCTAACTCTATAAAGTGTTTTTTGCTTTTGCGTGGGAGAAGCTAGACGCAAGCAGCTTAATACACCAGCAAGTTTTGTGACTTTACAGGCAACCTTCCCATTATGTTTTGGAGATGGGGAGGTGTTTTGTAGTACAGCAGGGAGCACCCTTGGCAGGGCTGATATTGATAGGGATTTTAGTAGAGGAGAAGCAGCTCACTACATGAAGGGGAGGATGTGTTGGTATTGCATACATATATTATTTTCTTTCTTTCTCTCCCCTGCTTCTAAATGTTATTCATGTTTACTCTAGGGTGCAGGAACCAAGGAGAGTGTGCTGATTGAGATACTGTGCTCCAGAACCAATGCTGAAATCAGAAACATAGTACAATGCTACAAGTCAGAGTTTGGACGGGACATTGAAAAGGATATCCGATCGGACACCTCTGGCCACTTTGAAAGACTGCTCGTGTCTATGTGCCAGGTTAGCTGATTGCTTGTTATCACAAATTATTTAAAGCATTAAAAGTTATAATAGGGCATATTTTAAAGCAGTGATTTAATGTGGAGTTCTAATCGTACCACTACACAGTTGAAATACATACTGAATATGGAGATATTTTACCTGCAAAACAAGTGTTTTTGTGCTACATCACAGGACACCCAGTGTGTCTTCATATCCATTAGGATATGGTTATGCTGCCATCTTCAGGTGATTTGACACTGAGGAAATCCCCTCACTGGCGTAACACCTCCCAGCCAGGTATAGCCTCGGTTTTTGTGTTTTAAAGTGGTTGTAATGGCTGCCTTGGTTTTTATTTATTTAAAATAAACATGTTTTACTAAATAAAATATTGCACAGAGTGGCCCTAACTCTAGGCTTCTCCTTTTCTTCATGTGCCACCATAGGAAGCCTCTGCCTATGGGGGCACACCTGTGTGGGCTCGCTCCTGAGTTGGGCTGTGTGCGTCTCTACACACCCAGTGAGACTCTGCCCCGCTTCCATTCCTTCACAATATTGGATTGACAGCAGCAAGAGCCAATGGCTAGTTTTTTCTCAAGATTCCATATGGGATTAGTAGACTGGCTTATCTGAATCTGTTGCCTACAGCTGTTGGCGAAGAGGCATGGTACCTGGATCCTGTACTGCACACACAGGGACTGCCTGTATCATTGCTGTTCAGCACTGGATCCTGTATAAAAAGTTTTTGTGCGATGATATATTGCCTGGTAGACCATTAGGGTGCTTCACAAGTTCAACATGGTGATCCTCAGTTGGGGAGTCCTGTCCCAAAAGCCCTTGTGGCAATCGCTTGCTGTGATGGGTAAAGTTTGGAACCCCCTTGAAAAAGATGGGAGACCTGCTACATGGACTGGGCAGTACCCCG
Organism: Aquarana catesbeiana; assembly: GCF_042186555.1. Taxonomy (NCBI): domain Eukaryota; kingdom Metazoa; phylum Chordata; class Amphibia; order Anura; family Ranidae; genus Aquarana; species Aquarana catesbeiana. Next base: position 142,127,684 of record NC_133331.1, read on the forward strand.
TGGAATCCCTGTTATTGCTGGTATCTGGTAATAATGGTGGTAGGTATCCAGTCTTGCCCCCTAGTTCTTTTTACTCTGGGTTCCCCTCCACCCTCCTTTTTTTTTTTCATGGCTGTGGTGCTTAAGATGTATTTACACTGTGTTTTGCCTTATTTTCCTCCCAGCTGCTCTGAGCATCTGGCAGAGCTTGGTGGTGCTCTAGGAAGCTTTTGGTGCCAAAGGCAGGGGGTGGAGTGTTCCTCCTGTACCTCTCTGACAGGGATCCATAATGTGCATTGTGCACTGGTGACTTCACAAAAATGATACAGTTGAATGGCTGCTGCCATCTTGAATACTTCTTTATGAACTGGCCGGTGCTGGAGAGTCGAATCTTAACAGTCATTTCATCTAAGTACACAAGATTCTTGCCTTACTAAAGGGAGATTGGCACTGGTGGGAAATGATTAGTCCCTTCCTGTGGGTTCCAGCATGGGTGTCTGCTACCAGCACCTGCTCCTCTCAGATGTTTGGACAACTATATAGCAATTAGTTCTTCCCTTTTGTTGACAGGCCATAGCTTAACAATGGCAGAGAGTGGGAGATCAGGGAGCAGAGGATTCCCATATTCTTTTATTGGGTAGGGAGGAACCTGGATGCAGCTCACCCTGCACTATATCCCTTGGGAGTCAGTTCTGTGTGACTGATTCTCTTAATTTGATCTTGCCACTTATTCTGGTGACACCTTCCTTATGACACCAGCTTTTTGGATTGGACTGTCTTGGTCGCAAGCAGAAACGCTCCCCTTCTCGTCCTCTCCTTGTTAATGGAGGAGGAACCGGCTCAGGAGGCAACTTTTCAGGAGGAGGGGGTTGCCAAAAATTCCTCTTCTGAAGAATCTTGGGGCCAGGTTTTATTTTCGATACGAAACTGCTTGCTATTTCATGGGATTTCTGGGAGAAGTGGTCTGGACTAATTTAAAGTTGCTGATTCCTGAATCCTTGGCCCCTAAGGTCCACGGGATTAGGATCACGATGTCCACAACATCGTCAATCTTTCCCTGTACATCCTTATCTAAAGGATATGTTTTATATGCAGACTGGGCTCACTCCTAAAAAGGTGTTTGATCCAAAACAATTTTGTCAACACCCCTTGGAAAGTGAGTTCACCAAGTGGGATCAGTTCTCCCTAATGTATGCCTTTCTACCTTGTCTGTTTCGCAGGATTCAGGTGGAAGGTATCCTGGTGATTCTAATCACCCCAGCATGGCCCGGGGCGTATGTGGTACTCCAACAAACTTGTTGGCAGACGAACCATGGGCCTTTTCCAGATTGACTCAACCTGTCACAAGGTGTAATCTTTCATTGTTCTTTATAGCCATTGGCTTCAATAGCATAGCTAACAAGGGTGTCTCTTATTCAGTCATTCCTTCACTGCTAACAGCTAGAAGGGTGACTTCGAGGAAGATTTACCACAGGACGTGAAACTCTTCTGCTCTTCAGCTGCTGTACTAACTATGTGGTGTTTGTACAGTGATCTCCCCTACTGTGCTATTGTGTTCTGACAGGGCACAGACCCCCCCCCCCCCCCCCCGAACTCCTCAGCCAGTGCTCTCCACTGTTTGCTGAGAGTGCTGATCAGATGCCGATCAGCAGACCTTTTTTGGTCATGCCCCTTTTGACAGAAGCTGGCCTGGCTGCCGTACACACAGACCGAATGTCAGCCGGTTTCTATTGAACTGGCCGATGCTGCCCGATATTCAGCCCGTGTGCACGGCCCTTAAGGCTCTGTGAGACCTCAACTTAGTACTTTCTGTATTGCAGAAATCTGTATTGCAGAAATCTCCATTTGAGCCCATTCAGGATATTCCTTTAGTTCTGACACAGAAGGGTAGATTTCTGGTTGCTATTCCTTTGGCTTATAGTCTCAGAATCATCTGCCCTTGCATGTAGGGAACCATTCCTTCAGTGCTTTGGGATATACCTATTGTAATCGATATGAAGATACCAGGTCCTCTGATGTACGATAAAGAAAATTGGGATTTTCTGTTTACCTGTAAAATCCCTGTTCTTGGAATACATTGCAGGACACAGTGAATCCCACCCCTCTTCCTTTTGTTGTTTATGGTTTGCTTAAAAACTGAGACTATGCCTAGCTAGGAGGGGTTTATGGCTATGAAGGTGACAGCATAGCTCTACTGTAATGGATATGAAGATACCCTGTGTCCTGTGATGTACTCCAAGAAAAGGATTTTCCAGGCAAGCCAAAAATCACTTTTTTTTTCTTTTTCTGCCCATCCCTTCCAGAGATTTACACAGCGCTGCCAAACAGTTTAGGCAATTATTCCTCTCTTGTTGAGAAATAGTTGGGTCACCTCCCAGCCCTGGCCCTGTGAATGGTGCATATAGAAGCAGAACACTGATGACCTATTCCATTGCTCACTCGTCTCTCTTTTTGGTGCCTACTTTCCAAAAATGGGGCATTTTGAGGTTTTCACTCTGTCCTGACATTTTATTTTGTTTTTAAACGAAAGTTAGGGAAACTGTGTGGGTTTTTTTATTTTTTTTTTTTTAGTACAAAAAATTGTGCTTACTAAATGCCACCAAAAGATAGCTTGATCTGTTTCAAAAATGATATAAAATTTTATCTGGATATTGTTGAATGATGGAGTAGTTAGTCAAACTACCTCAGCACTGGAAACTGAAAAATGGCCTGGTAATGAAGGGGCATATACAGGTTGGTACTCAAAGTGGTTTAGGCTCCATGCACACTAGCCTTTTCATCTTTTTTCTACTGCTAGAAGTAAATAGGATAACACTATGTGTCCCTGTGTCCCATGCACACAATTTTAGTTTATAAGATTTTTTTTTTTTTTTTTAATAAATATTTTTGCGTTTTTTTTTTTTTTTTTTTTTTTTTTGAGCGATCACCAGCAGAAGAAAAGCTGAATGCTCTTAACTGCTGCTAAAAGCTGTCACAAAAAGAAAAAAAAAAAGTGTGGGTTTTTTGTTTTTTTGTTTTTTTAGCTTCTAGTGTGCATGGAGCTTAAATGTGACTTCCTTTTTACAAGACCATTAGGGCTCATTTATACTTGCTTCAAAACATGGCTTTGGACACACTTCCCGGGCGTATGTGGTACTCCAAAGCCTCCATCGAAGTCTATGATAAAGCTCGCTTGAAGCACCTGCAGCTTTGCATTGTTTTGGAGGTATTGAGTGGGTATGAGATATCAACACACACACACACACAGGGCATCTGCCAAGCTTCATTAAAGCACCAATTAGAGTGTTTTAGTAGCATAAAGAAGCGTGTGTTTATTTTTTTTCCTTCTGGGGAAAACGCTCCAAAAACTCTATAAATACATTTTTTTTTTTCCTGCTCTTAGACGCTGAAGCTCAAATGCTAATAGCCTAAAGTAGTGTGCATGGACACGTAGGACTATTTATCTTCTAGGAGCTTAAAAAAAAAACGCTAGTGTGCATAGAGCCTATTGCCTGATACACACTACAACTGTCAGCTCCGGTGGGAGCGGCTGTACTAACCATCTGAAGTTAGTATAGCAATCTCCCCCGCTGAGCTTTTGTGTTTTGACAGGGGGGTCCCCCCCGCCAGAACACTCCAATCGGTGCTCTCAGCCATTGGCCTGATTGGGAGTTGGTTGGTTTTTGTTTTTTTTCTAGCATGCTCAGTCAAATGGCCGACTTCTGTCGGACAGACCGACATACACATGGGCCGAATGTCTGTCTGACCTTTTTTAATTTTTTTTTTTTTTTGGGGGGGATCGGCTGATGTCTCCCGACATTCAGCCCGTGTGTATGGGGCTTTAGACCATGTTCCTGCATTTGACAGTCTAGTTAGGGGTGTGCAGGAAGTACACATTTAAACCATGATGCATAAAGTACTATTGATTTTCATATCCGATATACTCCTGAACTGGAGAGGGCCTCTTTACGTTCTGTCTATTGCAGTTTAACTATAGGACACTTTGTAGTAGCCTCTTTAGTTGACTGTCTTTAAAGGTTGGAAAATAATGAAAGTACTTCTGCTTTCCTCAGGGTAATCGGGATGAAAGTCCCAATGTGAACATGCAGCAAGCTGAATCTGATGCCCAGCGCCTCTATCAGGCTGGTGAGGGAAAGTTGGGAACCGATGAATCTTCCTTTAATCTGGTGCTGGCAAGTCGAAGCTATCCACAGCTGAAAGCGGTAGCTGAGGCTTATGCCAGGGTAAGTAGTGTAAAGTAATGGCGTCAGCATTTAGAATGTGTGGCCACAATCTAATCTTACATCTTTGTGTAATCCTTTAGACTTGACTATAGCTATATGCTTTTTGCACTGTGATTATTTCACAGTTCCAAGAAAACTGATCACCATACAAGTGTAAGATCAGGGCAGAATATTTTATGTGTATTTAAAGCAGAGTTCCACCCATTTTTAAAAGTCAGCAGCTACAAAAAGTGTAGCTGCTGACTTTTAATAATCAGAAACTCACCTGTCCCACAGTTCAGCGATGTGGGCGCACAAAGCCTCGCTCCTCTCTACAGTGCCAGCATTCTAACTGTGGGCGCCCGGCTTTGACTTCACAGCCAGGTGCGCAGTGCCCATGCGCAAGCCACTCTGCGCGCTATGAATGGACAGGCAAACTTCTGGGACCTGTCACGTGTCCCAGAAGATTGCAGGGAGGGGGAAGTGGTGATCTTCATTCCGGCGCCACAGAGCCAGAGGAAGAAGTGGGAGCTTGGTGCCCTTAAAAACTGGGTACCACGCTGTCCCGTGTCTGCATTGAGGAATCTATGTCTGTTTTTTATTGTGTTTTTCCAAGTTTATACTGATTTTTATATTATGCGATTAAGGGGCAAAATGGCTGCTGTTTATCAATTATTCCTAATTTTCATATAGAATTCAGACATATTAAAGCGGATCTCCAGGTTTCTTGTGACTTTAAGTAGTTGATTTTGACCAAGCTGGCCCAAACCAACTATTTCCTTCACTAAGTGCTGCAGTGGCTTTAAGCACTGTATGTAGCTTCAGCTACATACAGTAGACAGTGCTGGGTTCTAGCTGTGAGACAGACTTCGGTCTTAGACCAAGAAAAAAGCAGAGTCGGTCTGAGCGGCACTCAGCCATTTATAGGGAGCTTTGTACCCGTAAATGAAAACAAAGCTTCCTCTGAAAGGCTGAAGTGGGCTGATGTCACACTCTCTGACTCCACCTCTATGATTAAGGAGGAGTTACAAGCTGAGGACATTCACCTCTCTCTCCACTAGATACTAGGGTTATTTTTCAGCACTTACAATCGGACACTTACCTGTCCCAGGGTCCAGCGAAGCCCCGCTCGTCTTCCCCCTCCTCTCTGCGGCCCCGGCATTGTCACTGTGGGCGCCCGGCTGTGGCTTCACAGCCGGGCACCCACGGCGCATGCGCGAGCCGTGCGCCATGACTGGCCGAGCAATCATTTGGGACCTGTGACATGTCCCAGATGATTGCCAAGAGGGAGGGGAGAGAGGTGATCTCACTTGCAGTGCACCGGCAGGAAGTGGGCACTGGGACCCATTTTAGGGTGGAACGCCGCTTTAACCCTCTTGGGCATGGAGTTCACCAGAGCTTCACAGGTTGCCACTGGAGTCCTCTTCCACTCCTCCATGATGTCATCGCAGAGCTGGTGGATGTTTGAGACCTTGCACTCCTCCACCTTCCATTTGAGGATGCTCAATAGAGTTTTTAGGTCTGCAGACATGCTTGGCCAGTCCATCACCTTTACCCTCAACTTCTTTAGCAAGGCAGCGGTCGTCTTGGAGGTGTGTTTGGGGTTATTATCATGTTGGAATACTACCCTGTGGCTCAGTCTCTGAAGGGAGGGGATCATGCTCTGCTCCAGTATGTCACAGTACATGTTGCCATTCATGGTTCCCTCAATGAACTGTAGCTCCCCAGTGTCGGCAGCACTCATGCAGACCATAACACTCCCACCACCATGCTTGACTGTTGGCAAGACACACTTGTCTTTTTGTACTCCTCACTGCCACACATGCTTAAAACCTCGATCTGAACCAAATAAATTTATCTTGGTCTCATCAGACAACAGGACTTGGTTCCAGTATTCCATGTCCTTAGTCTGCTTGTCTTCAGCAAACTGTTTGTGGGCTTTCTTGTGCATAATCTTTAGAACAGGCTTCTTCCTTCTGGGATGACAGCCATGCAGACCAATTTGATGTAGTGTGTGGCGTATGGTCTGAGCACTGACAGGCTGATCCCCTATCCCTTCAACCTCTGCAGCAATGCTGGCAGCACTCATACGTCTGTTTCCCAAGACAACCTCTGGATATGACGCTGAGCATGTGCATTCAGCTTCTTTGGTCCACCATGGTGAGGCCTGTTCTGAGTGGAACCTGTCCTGTAAAACCACTGTATGGTCTTGGCCACTGTGCTGCAGCTCAGTTTCAGGGTCTTGGCAATCTTCTTATAGCATAGGCCATCTTTATGTAGAGCAACAATTCTTTTTTTCAGATCCTCAGTGAATTCTTTGCCATGAGGTGCCATGTTAAATTCCAGTGACCAGTATGAGAGAGTGATAGTGATAACACCAAATTTAACACGCCTGCTCCCCATTCACACCTGAGACCTTGTAACACTGAGTCACATGACACGGGGAGGAAAAATTGCGAATTGTGTCCAATTTGGACATTTTCACTTAGGGGTGTACTCACTTTTTTTTGCCAGCGGTTTAGACATTAATGGCTGTGTGTTGCGTTATTTTGAGTGGACAGAAAATTTACACTGTTATACAAGCTGTACACTCACTACTTTACATTGTAGCAAAGTGTCATTTCTTCAGTGTTGTCACATGAAAAGATATAAAATATTTACAAAAATGTGAGGAGTGTACTCACTTTTGTGAGGTACTATATGTGAGGGTTTATATCCACTTTTTTAGCTTTGCATTAATTCAGTTGTGTGGTAGTTCTAAATTGTTATAACATCATATTGTAATAAGGGGATGCCAGTTTTGTTCCCTAGTTTTCCCAGTTTCTTCACAATTGTCAGATCAGTGAATCCAATTATTAAATGTTAAGCTCAACTGTTAAGTGCTGATAAAAGAATGATTGATTGAATATAATATAATATCTGGTTTCTCCTAAGTAAAGGAATAAAAATGTATAAAACTATTTGTACAGACAATTCAGTCCTCTTTACTGAGTGAGCAGCTTTAGGATGACAAGACTAAATCTGCCATTATGTTTGTCACATTATGATTTAGATAATCCAGCCAACCATCTTATCCATTAAAGGGAGTGTATATAATCATACATATATGGTCAAATCTTGGAGATATGGCTTAATAAATACCTGTGTAATGACTACTACATACACTGACAGATATGGCCTTTGTATGACCCCAGATATCTTGCTAATATTTTTTGGCACTGCACACTGAATACTAAAGCAAGTTATCGCTTTCAAATACAAATAGTCTGGTTTTGCCCAGTATGAGCATTAGTAAGAATTATTTGGGAGGATATTGAGGTTATTTTGGCTTTACAGCCAAACAATGATATATTATGGGTGGTGCTGTGTGTATCTTGTTAGAGGGAAGGCCTGCCTTTTGGTTGTCACTAGTACAGAATGTGAAGGAAAAATCATTACTATAGGAACAACAAATGCCAAAGGGTCCATGCTGACTAGCTTTGGGCTTGTCGCTGAAAAAACTGAGATGCTTCTGCAATTATTCAAAATTAAGATAGGTACATTTTTTAGCTTTAGCATTTCCATAGACTTGAATGGGAAAGCAGAATGTGCTGGAATAGAACAAAAGGATTTCTACACAGGGTCATAAAGAGCTAACATTTCTTTCTAAAGGTGTTCTGGTTTTTGTGGAGACTTTACCTCTCTTTTGTGCCAGGTAGACAGACATAGGGAACCTTTCAAAGGCTATTTGGGAGATCAAGATTGCGTGTGAGAGCCTGAGATTATTTTTTTCCATCAACTAACATTGATTCATTATAAACCTGTTCCTTGCATTAACAGAAACTGGTATAAAATTCAAGTACTTAAAACTTTCAGTCCTCCCCAATTATTCCAAAAAATAGGATTTTTGGAATCCCTGTAAAATCCTTTGGATACAGAAATTCTTGAACTTTTGTGTTATAAGGCCACCTACAGGAGAAACCAGCACAGACTAACCCCACCCACAACCATTATGCCTCAGTTTTGTAGCAGAGTAGTACTGAGAGCCTTAAAATCACAGAAGGGAATGGAACTGTATCCCTTCATAGACTCTAGGAAAAACGATTTTTATGGTGAATACAAAAATCTGTTTTTTTATTACTCATTCATTATCATGACGTTGACAGTCGGGATGTATAAAAGCAGTCTAACAGAAGGGTGGACAACATGGCAACAAAGGCAAGCTGACTTGAGGAAAAAAAGAAATTGGGCATTGCCTGCAGCTCAAAAAGCCACCTGATACAAACGCCCAAAGGTGGCATCAGATGAAGCCTGAATTATCTCCCGATAGAACTTAGAAAATGAAAAACGGAAGATGAGGCGGTAGCTTCAAATCTGGGAAAAAAAACATTTTGACTTACCTGTAAATTCTATATCTTGGAGTACAGTGTAGGACACAGACTGAGTATTCATAGACCCTGGGTTATAGGCTTGTACTTTCAGGTGATTGGACACTGGCAAGCTTTTGAGGCCACAACCCTTGGGTGTTCCCTCTATAACACTACCCCTCTCCATGAGTCCTCCTTTTTGGTGGCAAGCAATGCAGAGCAACTCAAGAAAAGGGAGGGTGTACTGTACCCCAAGATATGGACTTTATAGGCAAATCAAAATTCCCTATAACGCAATTACACAGTACAGGACCAGTGGGCAATAACTAGGCAAAAAGAACGGTGCAAACAGGCCTGGCAACAAAGGGTCACCAGACTCTACTTCAGAGTGCTGCTGCAAGTACTTTGATAGAAAATGTATATATAGAGGACCAGAGGGCAGATTTACAAAGCTGGGCAATAGAGGTTCCGTGCAGGAATGGCTAATAAGCACCACCAACATAGAGACATAAGCGTGTAAGAGCGCAGGAGTTTTGTCCTATTTAGAGTGTAAGCTTTAGTGATAGTGGACTTGGAAGCACGATGTCCTTTGCGAGGTCCTGAGGGTAAGTATAACACGTTTTGTTTTAAAATGAAAAAAAATCACTTTTAACCTGTTCCCATCCTGTGTATAGTCAAATGACGGCCGCAAGCTGTCTCTCTTATCCTGGGCGGCCGTCCTATGACGTCCTTGGCTTCCTGGCCGCGCTGCGTCACTCGGGAGCCGATGCACGTGCCTGGTGGCCGCGATGTCCGGCAGTCACCCGCGATTGCCAATCACAGAGCAGGGACGAGGATCTGTGTGTGTAAGCACACAGATCCGCATTCTTTCAGGGGAGAGGAGACCGATCCTGTGTTCCCAGTACAGAGGAACACCGACCGGTCACCTCCCCCAGGTGGTCCCCTACCCCCACAGTTAGAATCACTCCCTAGGTAACACATTTAACCCCTTGATCGCCCCCTAGTGTTAACCCCTTCCCTGTCAGTGACTTTTTTACAGTTTTACAGTAATCAGTGCATTTTATAGCACTGTTCGGTGTGTAAATGTGAATGGTCCCAAAATGGTGTCAGATCTGTCCGCCGCAATATCACAGTCCTGAGAAAAATCGCAGATCGCTGCCATTACTGGTAAAATAAATAAATAAAAATGCCATAAATCTATTTCGTATTTTGTAGGTGCTATAACTTTTGCGCAAACCAATCCAATATACGCTTATAGCGAATTATTTTATTTATTTTTTTAATCAAAAATATGTAGAATAATACATATCGGCCTACCTGAACTGATCCCATAAATTGGGATATTTATTATAGCAAAAGGAAAAAATATAGGTTTTTTTTTTTTCACAAAATTGTCAGTTTTTTTTGTTTATAGCGCAAAAAATAAAAACCGCAGAGGTGATCAAATACCACCAAAAGAAAGCTCCATTTGTGGGGAAAAAAATGATCAAAATGTCATATGGGTACAATGTTGTATGACCGTGCAATTGTCATTCAAAGCATGACAGCGCTGAAAGCTGAAAATTGGCCTGGGCAGGAAGGGGGTGGAAATGCCCTGTATGGAAGTGGTTAAAGACTGTGCAGGGAAGATCAGCATCTGAACCCAGAGAAGGTGGAGGCTGATAAACTGGAGGTAATATAAGGCATTACCTTTAAAGTAAACTTTTGCCAGTATTGTGCATTATATTTAAAATGATCATCTCCATGAAAAAAAAAGTCTCAGCTTTTGGTATTACTTTAACCGCTTGCCGACCAGCCGTCACAGTAATACTGCGGCAGGTTGGTGCTGCTGCGCTAATCTCCGTAGCTATACGTGGGCTCTTTAAGACGCTATGGCGGGCGCACCTGCAGCGTGTCTCCGGAGTCGATGCGTGTGCCCGGTGGATGCAATGTTTGCCGGGCACCCGCAATCGCTCCTGATAGAACGAAAACAGGGATCTGTGTGTGTAAACACACAAATCCCGCTTCTGTCAGGGGAATAGACAAATCGTGTGTTCCTACTAAGTAGGAACAACAATATGTCTCCTCCCCCAGTCAGTCACATCCCCCAACACACCTAGGGAACATAGTTAACCCCTTCCCTGCCAGTGACATTTATGCATTAATCAATGGCTGTTTTTAGGTCTGATCGCTGTATAAATGTCAATGGTCCCAAAAATGTGTCCGATCTGTCCGCCGCAATGTGTCATTCCCGACAAAAAACGCAGATCACTGCCATTACTAGTAAAAAAAATAAATTAAATAAATAACATCTATTTTGTAGACGCTATAACTTTTGCGCAAATCAATCAATATACGCTTATTGCGATATGTATTCTTATACATATTTCTGGTTAAAAAAAAAAAAAAATTGACCTAAACTGCTGAAGAAAATTTTGGGTTTTTTTTTTAAAAAAATTTTTTGGGGGGATATTTATTATAGCAAAAAGTACAAAATGTATTTTTTTTTTTCTTTCAAAATTGTCGCAATTTTTTTTGTTTATAGCGCAAAAAATAAAAACCGCAGAGGTGGTCAAATACCACCAAAAGAGAGCTCTATTTGTGGGGGAAAAGGACATCGGTTTTGTTTGGGTACAACGTCGCACAACCGCGCAATTGTCAGTTAAAGCGAAGCAGTGCCATATCGCAAAAACTGCCTGGTCAGGGAGGGGGCAAATCCTTCCGGGGCTGAAGTGATTAATATAAAAAATGTATATCTCCCTTCCACCCTTCATGCCTGACTCCTAGTTAAAATGCTCATATATCCCACTTCTGGGTGTATTTATTATATATATGACAGTATAATATATATCACAGTATAAATAAACCCCTTATAGATTATCTGCTCCTTTTTGTACTATAAACGGCTAATTTTAGTTTTTTAACCCCATTATGATAGGTGATACAAAAAAAGCATGCTGCTGCAACTAAACGTTTTAGGCCTGGTTCACACCTATGCATCTTTTGGTGCTTTTTGCAGAAACGCACTACAGTTTATTTAACATGGTTTCCTGTCTTTTCATGGTTTTTCTATTCACTTACCTGACTTATGCCGATATCTAATTTCACGTCCTCCTTTAGCCGCTGTTGCGGCACCGTACATCAGTTCCGGTTTTGCATTGGCTTCTGGGAGATCTTGGTCAGCTTGGCAAGGCACTGCTCCCGTAACATTTAACATTGGCGTCTATGGAAATTCTTGATCAGCTTGGCATGGCACGGCTCCAGTAACATTGGCGTCTATGAAAAATTTTGGTCAGCTTGGCATGGCAAGCTGACCAAGATTGCACTGCACTACACATGCGCGAGATCGGCAGGTGCATGCTGGGTAGGGGGGCACTGTGGCTTCAGATTCCCCAGCGATTTGCTCTTTTTGTACTTCTTTTTCGTTTTTGTTTTGTTTTTTTTTAACCCCATTATGTTACTGGCAGATTAATCGATTATGAAAATAGTAATCGATTAATTTCATAATTGATTAGTTGTCGATTAATTGATTAGTTGTTTCAGCCCTAATAAGAACTGTGCATAAAGTGTGAAGACACATATGCAAAATTACATCACATGTGAGTAAAGTGCAATAGTGCAAACAAAAAATTCATATAGAGCTGGATTTTATCAAAGAAAGTCGCAAGGGAGAAAAGAGTGTTTGGAAATGACGATCATACACCTGATGGCATGACACCCATCATAATTAAAAATGGAGGCTTACTGGAAATCCAGTGACCCCTCTTACTCAGAGAGGTCACAGAGCGCTTGGTTGGATCTCTGATCCGCTGAGGAGGAAATCTGGACGTTCATCTCCCATGGCTGTGGATGGTATACACCATGAGGTTCACAGCAACTCCAGGATACAGGATGCAGTATTAGGAAGCCTCAATAGCAGAATGTTTAGGAGACAAAAAGACTCCACATAGTGTGATGCTGTCTTAACATCCGGTTTATTAAACCGTACACTTGCATAAAAGTCCAAGCTATGATTATGTCACAATTCACAGATCAAACAGATATAATCCTTGTGAGTTTCAAGCAGCGATTGCGCAGGTGCAGCAGTATGTGTACGTGACTATCCTGATGATCGTTTCGCCATAAATTAAGATCGCTGCTTGAAACGCACAAGGATTTTATCTGTTTGATACTGTTTAATAAACCAGATGTTGAGACAGTATCACACTATGTGGAGTCTTTTTATCTCCTAAACATTCTGCTATCAAAGCTTCCTAATACTGCATCCTGTACTTTTTACATAAGTATCTCTTCTTTCTGTTCTCAGAGTGGATTCGAGATTTTGTTCTCTAACCATATCGTTGGTTTATATTTACCACTGCATATAGATATTTAAGAATAAATTGCCTTTTTTTTTAAACTTTACATATTAACTAAATTTATACACCACACTTTTTTTTTTTTTTTTTTTTTAAGGTTATTATCTGATTAATCGATCAAAACAATCAGCCAGCTAATCGATTTATGGAAATAATCGTTAGTTATAGCCCAATTCTCTGGGATTAAAATGCCTGTGTTCACACCAGGCAAAGAAGGATTTCTAGGTATGATGGTTGATCTTTCTAGAAGCGCCTTTTCTTGCTTTTAGCAAAGTAAGAATGGAAGGCCTAGAAACCCCTCTGTCCTTTTAAGACCTGGGCTTTAACAGCCGTGCCACTAAAGCCAGAGTCTGAGAAGCAGAATAGAATAGAGGGGCCCTGACAGTAGGTTTGATCTGTTGGGAATAGGGCAGGGGTCATCTCCTAGTAGTAGACTGAATATGTCTGTGTTCCAGGTTCTTTTGTGCCAGTTTGGCACAATGAGAATTACCGGTTTCTTTTGTTTTTATTTTGTGGAGCAGGCAAAGTAAATTTTGCACTGGAGGGAAGGCATTGTTTGGGCTGAACGGAGACAAGGGAATTATTAAAGCATCCGATGCCAGTGCTAGAGGATCGTTGATCCTGGCCACAAACAGAGGTTACTTGTTGAATATGGAAGCCAGTAGGGGGCAACGAATCAAAAAACTCATGGTTCGGATCGTTCCTCGGATCAGGAGTCACGGTTCGGATCCTTTTTTGGGATCAACAAAGAAAATCTCCCCCACTGTAATATCCGCAATCTCCCCCACTGTAATAATATATTGGCAGAGTATTGGCAGGGTATTGTCAGCACATTGCAGAGTATTGTCAGCGCGAGTATTGGCAGGGTATGGCAGAGTATTGGCACTGCTACCATCTGATCTCTCCCCTCCACTGTACAGATCAGTACACAGAGGGGAGAGAGGAACCGGCGTCATGACATGACGCCGGTTTGTTTATAAGTGATCGCTCCGTCATTTGACGGAGCGATCATGTGGTAAACGGCTGCTGGGTGTACCAAGATGGCTGCCGCTCCGGAGCTAGGGCGAAGCTGCGGAGCGCATGTGTGCTGATCCGAACAGGCTGAACCGTTCGGATCACGGATCGGTGACGATCCGTTGCACCCCTAGAAGCCAGGCAATCCATGTCCAGGGTCCCCTATCTGATATAGGTTGAAGATGTCAGAGTGAGGGGCCCATTCCTTTTGGTCCAGGCAGTGATGACTGGGGTAATTCGCTTTCCATATGGCTCCTCCTGGGATGTGGACAGCAGAGATCGCTGGACAGTGTTTTAGTGAACACTCTCTCCACTGGATAGAGCTTGGCAATGATTTTTGGAGCGACCTCTTCCCCTGGAGAAAGGAGCCTGGTGCTTTTGCGCTCTGAACCCTGATGGCTGTATTAAAGCTGTTTGTTTTTCTAAAAAATTGTGACATAGCTGCAAAAAACTCTGCCTCAGTCTGATAGCCCTCTTATTGCATGATGGACATAGAGCTAGAATCAAACGCAGAGACCTGTGTTAAAAATCGGCTCCTGCTCTGGGACAAGAGACGCCTCGTCACTATGTAACTGGGTGTTGTGCAGAGCTTCAGCAGAATGAATGTTTGCCTGCACTTTTGCTGGGGATTGCTTTCAGCTTGTTTCTGCCATTGCAACGTGTGGCGATAATTTCCTGTAGGGTACAGAAAACAGGTATTCGCAGAGTAGGATGCTGAAAACGGGTAAGTGTGTCCAGGAAGAGTATTCAGCAACCCGGATGCAGGCTGTCCCGTTGTGAAGACCTGACGTCAAAAAATCCTGAGTATCTTTTATAAAGTTCTATAGATGGGAATGGCAGTAAAGTGTGTAACACCTGGTCGTCTGGCTAAAACTTGAGCTCTTAGTGGTTGAATTTTAGCACGTTTAAAATGTTTACCCTATAAGTGAATGCATTCCAAAAACACGGTCTTTTACTGTAATTGTAAGATACAGGGTGACCCTGTCTACGTCACTGGCCCTATATAGGGTCCAGGCTTTGCTTGAGCAGTAACTCTAGAGGGGTTTTTAGGGTTTTGGTCTAATAGCGATGGACCACGGTCCTGGACCTTGTATAGCACCTTATGGAGTGGAGTATTCCCCAGGTACTACCGAAGATCCAGATGCTTCACTGAAGAGTTGATTGAAGAATCCAAATAGAGTAGTTAATATAAGAGTGATTTCTTCTTATGGGAGATGAGGTCCATCACCTTGAGGCACTAGCAAATAATGGAGTGGGATGGGGTTATAGGTGAGGAACAACCATATAACCCAGGGTCTGTGAATTAAAATAAATTTAAAAAAATCCCTGAGCTACTAAATATCACAAATGATGGAAAATATATCACACCATAGAGGGATAAGTAGAGCTACTTCCACCTATATGTGCAATCGCTATATACATAAAAAAACAAAAATCCGGTAAAAGAGTTCAAGGTCTATGAATACTCCAACGTGTGTCCTGTACTGTACCGATTAGGATAATTTTCTTGATGCGGATATGACCAAAAAGCTCACTGTTCTAGTAGAATGATCCTTGACAAAGGGTGGAACCTGATCTTTGAGACCCGAAGCTTGAATGATTGTCTACCTGAGCCCGATCTTGAGGCATGAGCCATTGCAGGGCCGAGTTGCACATCTATGAACACACATAGCCCAGCTCAGAAGTGAGCCCACACAAGTGCTCCTATAGCAAGCTGCTTGCTGTCGGGGCATTAGGAGGGGAGGAAGACCTGAGAGCGCCAACAGGGGACTTCAGCAAGAGAAGGTTTGGGGCTGCTCTGTGCAGTACCATTGCACTGAGCAGGTAAGTGTAACATGTTTGTTATCTAAATAAAAAAAATGACAAACTTTAAACTGATCAAAAAAAGGAAAAAATGCAAATTGTTGCCAAATAAATGTGTCCATATCAGAAATGTAAAAAATGATCTGAGCCATAGGGGGTGTACACATGTAAAAGAAAATTTTCTCCATTCAGTCAACTGGAGCCAGACAGATAATTTAACAATATACAGTCAGGTCCATAAGTATTGAGACATCAACACAATTCTAATCTTTTTGGCTCTATACACCACCACAATGGATTTGAAATGAAACAAACGAGATGTGCTTTAACTGCAGACTTTCAGCTTTAATTGAGGATATTTACATCCAAATCAGGTGAACGGTGTAGGAATTACAACAGTTTGTATATGTGCCTCCAACTTTTTAAGGAACCAAAAGGGGACAATTGGCTGCTCAGCTGTTCCATGGCCAGGTGTGTGTTATTTCCTCATTATCCCATTTACAATGAGCAGATAAAAGGTCCAGTGTTCATTTCAAGTGTGCTATTTGCATTTGGAACCTGTTGCTGTCAACTCTCAATATGAGATCCAAAGAGTTTGCACTATCAGTGAAGAAAGCCATCATTAGGCTGAAAAAACAAACCTATCGGAGAGATCGCAAAAACATTAGGTGTGGCCAAATCAGCTGTTTGGAACATCCTTAAAAAGAAAACGCACCGGTGAGCTCAGCAACACCAAAAGACCCAGAAGACCACGGAAAACAACTGTGGTGACCGAAGAATTCTTTCCCTGGTGAAGAAAACACCCTTCACAACAGTTGGCCAGATCAAGAATACTCTCCAGGAGGTAGGTGTATGTGTGTCAAAGTCAACAATCAAGAGAAGACTTCACCAGAGTGAATACAGAGGGTTCACCACAAGATGTAAACCATTGGTGAGCCTCAAAAACAGGAAGGCCAGATTAGAGTTTGCCAAACAATATCTAAAAAAGCCTTTACAGTTCTGGAACAACATCCTATGGACAGATGAGACCAAGATCAACTTGTACCAGAGTGATGGGAAGAGAAGAGTATGGAGAAGGAAAGGAACTGCTCATGATCCAAAACATACCACCTCATCAGTGAAGCATGGTGGTGGTAGTGTCATGGCGTAGGCATGTATGGCTGTCAATGGAACTGGTTCTCTTGTATTTATTGATTTGACTGCTGACAAAAGCAGCAGGATGAATTCTGAAGTGTTTTGGGCAATATTATCTGCTCATATTCAGCAAAATGCTTCAGAACTTATTGAACGGCTCTTTACAGTGCAGATGGGCAATGATCCGAAGCATACTGCGAAAGCAACCAAAGAGTTTTTTAGGGGAAGAAGGGGAATGTTATGCAATGGCCAAGTCAATCACCTGACCTGAATCTGATTGAGCATGCATTTCACTTGCTGAAGACAAAACTGAAGGGAAAATGCCCCAAGAACAAGCAGGAACTGAAGACAGTTACAGTAGAGGCCTGGCAGAGCATCACCAGGGATGAAACCCAGTGTCTGGTGATGTCTATGCGTTCCAGACTTCAGGCTGTAATTGACTACAAAGGATTGGCAACCAAGTATTAAAAAGTGAAAGTTTGATGGATGATTGTTAATCTGTCCCATTACTTTTGGTCCCTTAAAAAGTGGGAGGCACATATACAAACTGTTGTAATTCCTACACTGTTCACCTGATTTGGATGTAAATTCCCTCAAATTAAAGCTGAAAGTCTGCAGTTAAAGCACATCTTGTTCGTTTCATTTCAAATCCATTGTGGTGGTGTATAGAGCCAAAAAGATTAGAATTGTGTTGATGTCCCAATATTTATGGACCTGACTGTATGTTGTGGTTGGGGTGAAAAGGCAAAGGAGGAAGTCCTGACACTTAGCACCAACATGTCACTATGCAAAACAAGAGTTCTTTGCCAGCTAAGCCCTCCAGTTCAGAATCTCTCCTTGCAGAGGTGAAGGCTTCAAGAAACATCACCATGGGTGGGGAGTACAGAGAGAAATGTCTCTAATGGGTTAGAATGACCATTTCTAAAGCACAGTCATATGGGAATGGATGGGGAAGCTACATGGGAGACCCCCTTTACAAAGGTCTTAAAGAGTGAGAGGCCATGAGGCTCTTAAACTGAAGAGAAAGGGCAAAAACCTGACCTGACAGTGCTGAGAAATGCCTGGCGTGGAAGCCCTGACCCACACCAAGTGATGTAAGTCTTCCACATCTGATAACCCTCTGGTTGAATGGAAAAATAAAAACACGTATACCCTGCTTAACCACTTGCCGGCCGCCCTATTACAAAATGACGGCGGCAAAGTGGTTTGACATATCTGACCGGACGTGATCAGGATATCGAGCCGCTGTGCGCCCTCCGGGGGCGCGCATTGCGGCGATCGTTGTTGCGGGGTGTCAGTCTGACGCCCTGCAACACCGATCTAGGTAAAGAGTGTCTGACGGAGACTCTTTACCACGTGATCAGCCGTGTCCAATCACGGCTGATCACGATGTAAATAGGAAGAGCCGGTGATCGGCTTTTCCTCACTCGCGTCTGACAGATGCGAGTAGAGGAGAGCCGATTGGCTGCTCTCCTGACGGGGGGGTCTGTGCTGATTGTTTATCAGCACAGGACCACCAAGGAAGCCGCACAGGACCACCAGGATGGGCCACCACATGGACCACCAGGTATGCCCCCTAGACCACCAGGGAAATGCCAATCTGTGCCCAGGCAGCTGCCAATCTGTGCCCAGGCAGCTGCCAATCTATGCCCACTCCAATGCCTACCACTGCCAGTGCCACCAGGGATGCCTATCAGTGCCGTGTATCAGTGCCGCCTTTCAGTGCCCGGTGTCTCCTATCAGTGCCAACCAGTGCCACCCATGAGTGCCAATCAGTGCCCATCGTCAGTGCCCGCTCATTGGTGCCACCTCATCGGTGCCACCATATCAGTGCCTGTCAGTGCCGCCTTATCAGTGAAAGAGAAAACTTACTTATTTACAAATTTTTTTTAACAGAAAAAAAAGCAAAACTTTTATTTTTTTTCAAAATTTTCGGTCTTTTTTTGTTTAGCAAAAGATGAAAAACCGCAGAGGTGATCAAATACCACCAAAAGAAAGCACTGTTTGTGGGAACAAAATGATAAAAATTTAGTTTGGGTACAGTGTAGCATGACCGCTGAATTGTCATTCAAACTGCGACAGCGCTGAAAGCTGAAAATTGGTCTCGGCAGGAGGGTGTATAAGTGCCCTGTATTGAAGTGGTTAAATCCTTCAGGTCATTTGCACAGGAAGAGCAATTTCAACCCTCTACCCTAATACTTGCTAGATAGAGCAATGAAGGCTTAAAAAAAAAAAGCTAAGGGTTAGGACCCAAAAATTAAACTGTCCAGATGTTCTACAATATCAAGATAATGAGGAAGCAACAGGCACACAACTCTGCCCACGGTAACATAAAGGAGATCTGTATGGGCGTCTGTGCTCCTTTCCCTCTTTAGAACTGCATCATTCTGTGCCTTCACTTTTTAGAACCGCATCATCAAGTGCAGCTAGGGAGAAGGGAGGATAAATGAGAAATGGAAATTTTAACATTTGTGGTAAACCTTTAGCAAAAGGTAAAGAGAGGGCTTCCCCCATGTGGCCAACCTTCAAGTTCTTATTGTAAAAAGTCCAGAATAAAATTTTTATTGTTGCACACAAAATAGCCGGTCAGCTACTGTAGCAAATAGCATATTTCTGTATTCTTGGTTCTAGAGCAGTGGTTCTCAACTCCAGTCCTCAGGACCCACTAACAGGCCAGATTTTAAGTATTACCTTGGGGGAGATTCAGACTAGAATTCTGCAATCACTGAGCAGCAAATTATATCAGCTGTGATGTATTTCAGTTACCTTGCAAACCTGGCCTGTTAGGGGGTCCTGAGGACTGGAGTTGAGAACCACTGTTCTAGAGGAAACCTCAATGCAGCATAGGCCTGCTATGTGCTTGCATTGGTAAGTTGTAGAGACTTGTCTTTTCATGTGATTGCCCTTCCATGTGCTCCTTGCTGTGAAGGCCAGTTATAGGTGGGGACAGGGGCCATTTGGTTGTTACAGGGTTATTCTTTACTGGCTAATGTGTTGTTTTTTTGGCCAGTGCCCATTGCACCTGTAGGTGACCATATAATCCCTGTGAGAGTGAAGAGGTGTTGGCTGGACTTGGGATATAAAGTGTATGTAAATCCTAACCATGAATTTCCCTTTCAAAATTATGAAAATTATAAGCTGCACTTAGCTCTTCTGAGTTTTATTTGTAAAAAAAAAAGACAGCATACATTGATGTCTCCCCCTAAAACCAACCTTACTTGATGTGTTTCACAAGGATATGGGATTTACGACAGTGGTGAAACGCATCAACGAAAGTTGGATTTGGGGGTAGATATCAATGTATGCAGT
This sequence comes from Aquarana catesbeiana, assembly GCF_042186555.1. NCBI lineage: Eukaryota > Metazoa > Chordata > Amphibia > Anura > Ranidae > Aquarana > Aquarana catesbeiana. The sequence continues at coordinate 142,147,808 of NC_133331.1, forward strand.
CCTTTTTTTGACACGTTAAACACAGAAAAAGCTAAGTTCAGGAATACGGCTTATTTTTTTATTTTTTATACTTTTGACTGAGAATGGGGATGGGCTGCGGTAGCCAGCACCTAGGGGGGTTTGTGTAGGATGAAAGGAGCAAGTCTGGAGCAGAGCCATGGGTTTGAATGAATGTCTCCTATTTTTTTCTCTTTTGGTCTGTTAAGTATACCATTGAAAGCATTTGATTAGATTTGTTCAAGTGCAAATTTCCTGTACTTTCTGCCTCTGGACCGATATCCGTTCTATTCCTGCTGTCTCTGTGGACTATAGCATATCTCCCCTTGTTGTTGAGAAGAGAGGGAGGTGTTTTATGTAATTCAGCACACTCCCTATCCTAGGGTGATAATGCTGCTTAAGATTGCCACCTTAGAAAAGGAAGTGTTAATGGCAGGATTACCAAGTTGAAATAAAAGGACGAGGAGAACCACATCTGGTAATGGGTAAGCTGTTTTTGGGTTTAGATACCCTTTAAACCATGGATATGGAATACGTAACCGAACCTGGAAGGATGTTTTCTTTACTTTTTAATACAGGAATTTTATTTCATAATTTCAAAAAAAGACTTGCTTGTAAAAAGGTTAATGGTTATTGTGTGACACTGTTAATACATTTTCCTTTTGGTCATTTATAGATTTCAAAGCGAGACTTGCTTAGTGTGATCGGCCGTGAATTTTCTGGCTACATAGAAGATGGATTAAAGGCAATCTGTAAGTATGAGCTCATTGTCTGAAAACTGACACAATAAAACAATGACAAAGTGTTTTAACAGTAGTAGATATCACACAGATTGTATTAATGGGACAGGTAGTCAAAGCACTTTTCCTAGTTCTCAATAAAATTTTGCCATTATGGTCTATATCGCATGTTCAAGGTGAACTGATACTATGAGAAATGTCTTTCTTTATTTTACAGTGCTTTGTGCTATAAACCGTCCAGCCTATTTTGCAGAAAGACTTTACAAGGCCATGAAGGGAGCTGGTACAAATGATTCCACTTTGATACGAGTTGTGGTTACTCGCAGTGAGGTACAGTGTTCTTGTTCCATACAGTGGAATGCTTTGTATTTTGGGGATCATAAACGTTTAAATGACAAACTGGGATGGGAAAAAAAACCTGCATTCCAATGATGTATATAAAATGCTTAGTAATACGGTAATGATAAAGTGGTTGTAAACCTCAGACATGAACAAAGCATATCCCTCTTTAGTGCCTACTTGTCTCAATCCAGAGCACTAGGTGTCATTTCTGTTTGCTGCTCGGTTCCTCTGCTATTGGCATGAGTCATTTCTTACAAGTTTTCCTGACACCAAGAAAAAAAAAAAGGGTGACAGGAGGGATCTCCAGCACACAGCCTGTAACTGACCGCTTTAGTTCTGTTCCTGTGTGTAGGAGGGGGGTGTCCCCTCCAATTAACTCTCGGAGACCTCCTCACTACGCCCTCGTTTTCTGACAGCTCAGACAAGCTTTTTAAATTCTGGACTTTGAACAGATGACAAGAAGACCGCAGATAAACAGGTACAACATATGTAGGAGGATTTGTTTTCTCTCCGTGTATCACCTGAGGCTAATCACTTCACTGGTATATCTAAGGGTTTACAACCACTTTAAATTCACAATTGTATATCATGAATTGGCTTATAATTCAAGACTGAAAAGTCCTAGCTACAGAACTTTAACACCTTCCCGCCCGACCTAAAACAGATTAACATGCTATGTCGTCCTCTATGAAGGGGGCACGCGATCTGTCACCGGCTGTGTCCACCGAACACAGCCGATGACTGACTGATCAGTGTACCATCTGTCTTGCTGCTGGTATCATGTGAACAATCACATGACCGTTGTAAACTGGATGGCTTCCTTTCATGACATCCATTGTGTATAATTGTGTTGCTAGCTGTGATTGGTCAGTGTGATCACATGGTACTTACAGGGCCAATCACAGCCCATCTGTACCATGTGATTAGCTCTGGCCAGTCTCAGCTAATCAAAACAAAAAATAATTTTCATTTAGTAAAATGCTTGCCTTATAGCAATGAAATTCACTGCTATAAGAAAGCCTAATGTGTGAAAAAAAAACAAAAAAAAACCTGATCACTTCCCCTAAGTAGTACAATGTTACCATTTTAAAGTTATTATGCTCTGGTCAGTGTTTTAAAAAAAAAAAAAAGTTCATACTGTCACCAGTCAGTGTTCCAGATCACCGCCACACCAGTTATATGATGACCCTGTACTGGTGACAGTATGTCAAAAAAAAAAGTTTATTTTCCAAAACATGACAAAAAATTACAATTTCAAAAAACTCACCATGCCTCTTACTAAATACAGTAAAACCTTGGTTTGAGAGCATTTTGCAAGACAAGCAGCTTTTTTTTTCCCAAAAATTATGTCTTGATATACAAGTAGCGTCATGTCACAAATGAATAAAAGAGAAGAGAGGCGCCTCTAAGTGTAGCAATATGGTTACATTTATTGAAGGTACAACATTTAGCAACTCACATGGTTGTTTAAAACAGGCACATCTAAGTATGCAGGTATCCGTGGTAAAACTGACCACATAGATCAGGGGTGTCCAAACTTTTTTCAAAGAGGGCCAGATTTGATGAAGTGAACATGCATGAGGACTGACCATTTTGCCTGACATTCTTTGAACCATTAAAATTCGGTCTAAGTGTGTTCTTTCGAGAACTAATACACTGCTCAACAAGAATTCTCTTGCCTTTGTGGCTGTGTGAGAGTAAAGAGATGAGCTTGGGTGTGTTATTTGGATATACCGTATTTATTGGCGTATAACATGCACCTTCACTTTAAGAGGGAAGTTTCAGGAAAAAACTTAAATTTTAAATAAAGAACTGTGAAGCCAAAAAAAAGGTCAGTGCCCATCTGCAACCTCACAAGTGCCATGAATGCAGCCCCACCATTGCCATGAATGCCCTTGCCCCCTCCAAGGCAGCCAGCATATATATCTTTTGTGGCCCCGGCACTGGGGGGGCCACAAAAGATGTATATGTCCAAATAACCAGACTGGCCGTTCAAAACCAGCTGCGATTGGCCTGCAGGCCAGACTTTGGACATGCCTGACATAGATCATCCTCGGCACCGCCATTGATGTCATCCCTTTCATGCTGTGCTCCACGAGCGCTTCAAGCCTCGCTTTCAGATCGCTTTACTGCAGGGTAGTCTTCCCGTTCACAATTGCAGACTGGCAGTGGTGAGAGCCAGTGGTGCGGAGGATGGTTTATGTGGACAGCTTTACCCCGGATGCCTGCATAATTAGATGCACATGTTTTCATCATCAACTATGTGAGTTGTTAAATATTGTACCTTCATTAAATGTAACCATATTGCTACACTTAGAGGCGCCTCTCTTCTCTTTTATACTCTGGAGCTCCTGCTGGATTTTGCCTCTAATCCCCATGTGGAGGCTTCCATTTGTGGATGGACATTTTATGGTTACACAACCTATTACATTGCTATAATCTTTTTATATGGATTATAAACTGAAAGACCTATAAATAAATGGTTGTGGAACGAGTCTACTTTCTAAAATGGGTCATTTTGGGGATATTTGTACTGTCCTGGTGTTTTCAGGTCTCAAAGAAATTAGGCTGTCAGTACATCAGGATTGTTTAATTTTTAGATATATCCCATAGTTTGTGGACTCTATAACTTTCCTACAGACTAATATACACTGATTTGGGTTATTTTCACCAAAGAAATGTAGCAGAATGCATTTTGACCTAAATGTATGAAGAAAGATTTATTTGCAAATTTTAAAACAAAGAAAAATGTGTGTGTTTGTTTTTATTTTTTAATTTTTTTTTTTTCATTTATTTAGCAAAAAATTAACCCAGTGGTGATTTTTACCACTTCAGCCCCGGAAGAATTTGCCCCCTTAACTGCTTGCCGAGCAGCCACTGTTGTTATACGGCGGCAGGTCGGCTCTCCTGCGCAAAACATCGTAGCTGTACGGTGGCTCGCTCAGGCGCGATGACGGGCGCTCGTCGCTGGCGGCTTGTGCCCTCGGGTCGGGTGTGGACTCTGTCTGCCGGTGACCCGCGATTGCCTATTACAGAGGCAGAACGGGAAACTGCTTTTGTAAACAAGGCGATTTCCTGTTCTGACAGGGACATGTCTGAGATTTACTGTTCCCACTGATCAGGAACAGTGATTTCTGTCATGTCCCAGGCATTCCATCCCCCCCTACAGTTAGAACACATATGGGGGAACACAGTTAACCCCTTGATCGCTCCACTCCAACCCCTTCCAGTGACATTTACACAGTAATCGGTGGCTATTTATAGCATCGATCGCTGTACAAATGTCACTGGTCCCAAAAAGTGTCAAAAGTGTCCAATCTGTCTGCAGTCCTGCTAAAAATTGCAGATCACCGCCATTACTAGTAAAAAAAAAAAAAAAAAAATAATAAAAATGCAATAAATCTCCTGTTTTGTAGATGCTATAACTTTTGTGCAAACCAATCAATATATGCCTATTGTGATTTTATTTTTTTTTTAATCAAAAATATGTAGAAGAATATATATCGGCCTAAACTGATGAATTAATTTTTTTTTAATGTTTCTTTTTTTAAATATGCATTATAGCAAAAAGTAAAAAAAAAAAATTGTGGCTGTTTGTTTATAGCACAATTAATAACCGCAGAGGTGATCAAATACCACAAAAAAAGCTCTATTTGTGGGAAAAAAAAAAAAAAAAAAAAAAAGGACATCAATTTTGTTTGGGTAAAACATCGCACGCATGCACAATTGTCAGTTAAAGCGACGCAGTGCCTTATCACAAAAAATGGCCTGGTCATTAAGGGGGCAAATCCCTCTGGGGCTGAAGTGGTTAATGACCAGGCCATTTTTTTTGCGATAAGGCACTGCGTTACTTTAACGGACAATTGCGCGGTCGTGTGACACTGTACCAAAACAAAATTTATGTCGTCCCCCCCCGCAAATAGATCACCTCTGCGGTTTTTATTTTTTGCGCTTAAAACAAAGAGCGACAATTTTGGAAGAATTTTTTTTATATACTTTTTGCTATAATACATATCCAAAAAAAATATCTAAAAAAATTCTTCATCAGTTTAGGCCGATTATATATTTTACATATTTTTGATTAAAAAAAAAAAAATCGCAATAGGCATATATTGATTGGTTTGCGCAAAAGTTATCACGTCTACAAACTATGGGATAGATTTAGGACTTTTTGCTTTTTATTGATTTTACTAGTAATGGCGGCGATCTGCGATTTTTAGCGGGACTGTGACATTGAGGCGGACAAATCTGATCCCAAATGACACTTTATGGGGACCAGTGACATTATTACATTGTTCAGTGCTATAAAATGCACTGATCAATGTAAAAATGACACTGGCAGGGAAGGGGTTAACACTAGCAGGCGATCAAGGGGTTAACACTGTTCCCTAGGTCTGTCCTAACTGTAGGGGGGATGGGCTGCCAGGGACATGAGAGATCACTGTTCCCGATGACTGGGAACAGAAGATCTGACATGTCACCTTGTTTACAAAGGCAGATCCCCATTCTGCCTCTGTACTAGGCGATCGCTGGTCGCTGGCGGACACAGAGTACGCCCGACCCGCATGCCTCCGTCAGCACATGCCCATCCGAGCCGCCGTACAGCTATAGCGTTTTGCGCAGGAGAGCCAACCTGCTGCCGTATAACGACGACGGCTGGTCGGCAAGTAGTTGAATACCACCAAAAGAAAGAAAGCTCTAGTTGTGTGAACAAAATAATAAAACATTTAGTTTGGATACAGTGTTGCATGACTGCACAATTGTCATTCAAAGTGCAACAGATGAAAATTGGCCTGGGCAGGAAGGGGGTGGAAGTGCTCGGTATTGAAGTGGTTTGTTTGTCTGAGCCCAAGCCTTCGTACCCATGCTTTATTATAATGCACCTTGCATCTGTTTCTGCCATTTATTTTGAATGGCTTCTCAACACTGTAAAGCATTCCTTATATTGCAGCCCACAATGACACTACGAAGTGCTGCCAATACAAATGGTGCAGGTGCGGAGTGGTATTTTTGGTCTTGCATTGTGTTGGCAGCCCTTTCAAATTAATGAACTGCCTTGATGCAAAGCAGCAATCTGGAAAGATGTGAATGGTGCTGTCTAACATTTTCTGCCCTGTCAGAAGTTGAACCTGTTATGTCCCTAAATGCTGCTCCTGCTATGGTCCCTTAACTGTTTTACATGTCTATGAAGTGAGAGCAGTGCTGGTCAGTTTGGTAAGTAGCTTTGGCGTGTTTCCATGTTTTTAAGTCCCAAACCTATCATCAGATATTGGTGAGGGCTTGAGCACACACAGTAGATGTTTGGTCATGAAACGGTCACATTTTTAGGTGTAAAGCTTACTGCTGAAGCCACCTTGTAGGTAAGAACAGCAAATGCTCTCTCTACAAATGTATGACAGCAGTTTTGTGCAAATCCAACATGTCTTTCTGCACTCTCCTGTTTGTGATGAGGTGTAAAAAAAAAAGGCCCAGACACCTTAGTGGTAGCTAGGGAAAGCTTTTGGGGAGATCTGTGGTAAAAAAATCATTTAAAAATCTGTTGCCCTTATCCAATTCATATGTGCTGTATATCAGCAGGAAGTCTTCAGACCTACTCAATACTCTGAGCCCTAGAGGCTTGGGAGTTTCTGTTGTCATTGTGATTTTAAAGAGTGTAAACACAGTTGATTGATAATAAATGGCTTCAGCCAAACATGAACCATGAGTGAAAGAAAAGTTTTTTGTGTTATCATTCATATTCTCTGAAAAATGGCCAAGAAATCATACATTCTGCCAGGGTATGTAAAGTTATGAGCACAACTGAAAGTCTGATCTTAGCCGTGTGAACCTAGCTCGTAAAGCTTTGCCTTGGACTCTCATTATATTTTGTCCTAATTGATTGTAAAACGTTAAATATATATATATATATATATATATATATATATATATATATATATATATATATATATATATATATATATATATATATATATAATATAATATAATTTTTTTTTTTTTTTCTTATAATTCACTTACCCAGTTTTTACTATTTCAGATTGATCTTGTACAGATCAAGCAAGTTTTTGCACAGATGTACCAAAAGAGTCTTGCCTCCATGATTCAGAGTGATACAAGTGGAGACTACAGACGTCTGCTGATAGCAATCACTGGCCAGTAGGATCCACGCTATGAACGCAGGATGATTTGGAATGCTTTATATATGGAAGTTCAAGAAATATCTTGTCTACTGCTGGATCTGAAAAGTGTCAATATATAGCAGTTGGGTCACTGTGGCCCTTTGTGGTGTATTTAAAAAACAATCAAAAACAAAACACATATGCCTTATCCAAAAGTCTTGTTGTAAGTTTTTCACATTAGAATTTTTAGAATGACAAAATCTGTCTCTTCAATAAATAGAGTTCATTGTCTTTTTAAGCCATACTGGCCAATATGGCTAGAGTTGTCCCATGTATCTTATGTCCCTTTGGGAAAGCCATTGTACTTCTATATAACAGTGATGACCTATGTGTGTAGTACTCTTATTCACTGCAATGTTAAATGCACATATAGCATGAATAAATATATATTTTCTAATGAGACTTCCTTGTGCTTGGCTGTATTTATCATTTGATGTATGGATACACTTGCTGAATTTCATCTCTTTGCAACATTATGTGGGAGAGTTGAAGCTTCCAAGTAAACTTCACGTTTCATACTGATATGGGGTCTAACACACTGCTGTTATGTAATTGTTATGTGTCAATCTAGAAATATGGATGGATGCTAAGTGCTTACTTGCCTTTGAAAGTGGAAAAACCCAGGGCTGTCCTATTCATCCATCCTTAACTATTGGAGAGTATCTGACCTGAAACAAGCATGGATGTTTATATACACTCACTGGCCACTTTATTAGGTACACCTTGCTAGTACCAAGTTGGATCCCCTTTTGCCAGATGGCATCATCATAGATTTGTCGGCTGCACATCCATGATGCGAATCTCTCATTCCACCACATCCCAAAAGTGCTCTATTAGAATGAGATCTGGTCACTGTGGAGGCCATTGAAGTACAGGGAACTCATTGTCATGTTCAAGAAACCAGTTTGAGATGATTTGAGCTTTGACATGGAGCATTCTCCTGCTGGAAGTAGCCATCAGAAGATGGGGACTCTAGTAATAAAGGAATGGACATGGTCAGCAACAATACTCAGGAAGGCTGTGGCGTTGAAACAATGCTCAATTGGTACTAAGGGGCACAAAGTGTGGCAAGAAAATATCCCTCACACTATTGCACCATCAGCCTGAACCATTCATACAAAGCAGGATGGATCTATGCTTTCATGTTTACACCAAATTCTGACCCTACCAGCTGAATTTGAGACTCATCAGACCAGGCAATGTTTTTTCCAATCTTCTATTGTCCAATTTTGGTGAGCCTGTGCAAATTGTAGCCTCAGTTTCCTGTTCTTAGGTGACAGGAGTGGCACCCGATGTGGTCTTCTGCTGCTGTAGCCCATCTGCTTCAAGGTTCAATGTGCTGTGCATTTAGAGATGGTATTCTGCATACCTTAGTTCTAACGAGTGATTATTTGAGCTACTGTTGCCTTTCTATCATTCCAAATCAGTCTGCCTATTCTCCTCTGACATGAACAGGGCATTTTCGTCCACACAACTGCCACTGGATATTTTCTGTTTTTCGGACCATTCTCTGTAAACCCTAGAGATGGTTGTGTGTGAATCCCAGTAGTTTTTGAAATACTCAGACCAGCCCGTCTGGCACCAACAACCATGTAACGTTCAAAGTCACTTAAATCCCCTTTCTTCCCCATTCTGATGCTCGGTTTGAACTTCAAGTTGTGTTCACCACGTCTAGATACCTAAATGCATTGAGTTGCCATGTGATTAGCAATTTGTGTTACCAAGCAACTGAACAGGTGTACCTAATATAGTGGCTGGTGAGTGTATGTTTAACCACTTGTTGACCTGCTCAAGCAGATATACTGTGAAAGGTCAGCTTTCCTGTGCAAGCTGATGTACCTGTACATCAGTCTGTAAGAGCAAGATAGCGGGTCTGCCGGCGGCCCATGACCACGGCGAGGAGAGGCAGAACAGGGAACTGCCTGTGTAAACAAGGCATTTTCCCATTCTGCCTAATGACATGACAGGGATCTACTGTCCCCAGTGATCAGGAACAGTGATCTGTCATGTTTCAGTAAGCCCATCCCCCCCCCCCCCCTTCAGTTAGAACATGCTGAGGGAACACTCTTAACCCCTTGATCGCCCCCTGGTGTTAACCCCTTCCCTGCCAGTGTCATTTTTACATTGATCAGTGCATTTTTATAGCACTGATCAATGTAATAATGTTACTGGTCCCCAAAAAGCGTGTAATTTGGGGCAGATTTGTCTGCCGCAATGTCGCATTCGCACTAAAAATCACAGATCACCGCCATTACTAGTAAAAACAATTAAAGTCCCTAAATCTTTCCCACAGTTTGTAGACGCGATAACTTTGGTGCAAACCAACCAATATATGCCTATTGTGATATTTTTGGTTAAAAAAAAAATGTAGTAGAATATACATCAGCCTAAACTGATAAATTTGTTGTTTATGTAATTTTTTTGGATATGTATTATAGCAGAAAGTGTTTTGTTTTTTTTTTCTTTTCAAAATTGTCTTTTGTTTATAGAGCAAAAAATAAAAAAAACACAGAGGTGATCAAATACCGCCAAAAGAAAGCTCTATTTGTGGGGGGAATAAAAGACATCGATTTTGTTTGGGTACAACATTGCACGACAATTGTCAGTTAAAGCAACAAAGTGCCGTATCGCAAAAAATGCTCTGGTCATTAAGGGGGTAAATCCTTCCAGGGCTGAAGTGGTTAAGAACTGTGCCGCACAAGTTGGTAAGTCTGGGTTCACACTAAAAATGGATGTGGCTCACAGTAGGGGTCCAGTGCATCCCTGTTTTCCGTTTCAGGGATGAATCAGGCCCACATTTTTGCCTGAATTTGGACCTGAAACTGAGCCAAATACGCAACAGGACCCCTGTGCAATTCACTCCGCAGCCGCCCCGGAGATGTGTGAACCAACTCCATTGAGAGCGGGTCACAATCTCCTGTCATGCCAATTTGCACTAGTGTGAAACCCAGCCTTAAGTATGGGTAAGTTACACCTTCCAAAAGAAGTTTGCAGTGTCAGTTTCTATTTTCCTATCATGGCATATTTCCTTAACTACAAACAGTATTCATGTTTACCTTAGAACTATTAAGACAAAAGTGGAAGTATTCTGAATGACCACCCTCCACATTTTGTCCATGATCTACCTCCTCCCAAAGACAGAGACGTGAAATTTTGACTTGCCTGTAAACTTCTTATCTTGAAGTACAGTAAAGAACTTGTATTTATGAACCATGGGTTATATGCAGGATACTTTAGGCTGTTGGACACAATAGCAAAGAGAAACTTGTCAGGGCCACCCCTAGAATGTGCCATTCATCCCCACCAACTACACTGCTCAAGAAAATTAAAGGAACGCTTTGAAAATCAATCAGATTTCAATGGTGGCTATCTATAATGATATGGACTGGGTGATGTGTTAGGAACGAAAGGATGTCACATTGTTTGATGGAAATGAAAATTATCAACCTACAGAGGGCTGAATTCAAAGACACCCTGAAAATACTCCTTTTCTGAATGTTTTTCCCTAGTTTTGCACTTGGCTAGGGTCAGTGTCACTACTGGTGGCATTAAGGCGATACCTGGACCCTATAGGTTGCACAGGCAGTCCAACTCCTCCGGGATGGCATATCAATATATGCCATTGCCAGAAGGTTTGCTGTCTCCCAGCAGTCTCAAGAGCATGGAGGAGATTCCAGGAGACACAGGCAGTTGCTCTAGGAGAGCTGTACAGGGCCATAGAAGGTCATTAACCCATCAGCAGGACCTGTATCCGCTTTGTGCAAGGAGAAACTGGGTGAGCACTGTCAGAGCCCTACAAAATTACCTCCAGCAGGCCACTGGTGTGAATATCTCTGGCCAAACAATCAAACAGACTTCCTGATGTCCTCTAGTGGGCTCTGTGCTCCCTGCCTGGCACTGTGGAGCTCGATTGGCATTTGTCATTGAACATCAGAATTGGCAGGTCTGCCACTGGCGCCCTGTGTTTTTCACAGATGAGAGCAGTTTCACCCTGAGCACGTGACAGATGTGAAAGGGTCTGGAGTAGCTGTGGAGAACGTTATACTGCCTGTAACATTGTTCAGCATGACCCGTTTGGTGGTGGGTCAGTTTCTGTAGGATGAAGGCATTGATACCATTGGCCCCTACGCTCGTCTGACCTAAATCCAATAGAACACCTCTGGAACATTATGTGTCTGTCCATCCAATGCCGCCAGGTTGCACCTCAGTCTGTTCAGGAGCTCAGTGATGCCCTGGTCCAGATCTGGGAGGAAATACCCCAGGACACCATCCGCCATCTGATCTCATTAGGAGCATGTCCCGACATTGTCAGGCATGAATAAAAGCATGTGGGGGCCATACAAATTACTGAGTACCATTTTGAGTTGCTGCAATGAAATTTCAACAAAATGGATCAGCCTGCTGCATCATTTTTTTCACTTTGTATTCCGGGGGGGTCTTTGAATTCAGCCCTTTGTAGGTTGATCATTTTTCATCAAACAATGTGGCATCCTTTTTGTTCCTAACACATTACCCAGTCCATATCAGTATAGATATCCAGCATGATATTTTTTCCCCATTGAGATCTGATGTGTTTCCTTCATTTTTTTTTTTTTTTTTGAGCAGTCTATATAAAGCAATAAGGAGTGATCGAGAGGGGCCTTTGTCCTGTACTGTACTCCAAGATAGGAAATTTGTCTTGCCTGTATATTCCTTATTATCTTAATTATAGAGGAATAAACTAAGGGGCGGGCAACAACATAGCAAACAGAACTGCCAACAGGCCCATAAGGAAACAAGCAGTAAGAAGCCTGAAGAAAAAAAAACCCACCGTGACAACAGCTTGAAGCACCAGGACCGTGAGACCAAGTCTCTGAAGTACAGAGAGCACCCGGTTGAGTGGTATAGGTCGTCAAAAAGGGGGATTTATATGAGCAACGTCCTAACAAAAGGCCCTGATAGGGGGATTGCAAGATGAGAGGTTTTCATGGAATAAAATCCATAAAGCAAAACCTGTCCTTTGAGGGTACTTTGGCGCCAGACGTGTTAAGAGAGACCAAAATACGAGTGATAAACTGTTCCCTGGGATAGTGCTTCCTGTTCTCGCATCAGGGAATGTAAGGCTCCTTTCACATTTAACGTTTTGGGATCTTGGACAGAATCACTGAGATTCTGCCCATGATCTCATTTCGCACTGCAATCGCAAAATTAATGTTTGGGTGCCATTCATTTTCAATGGCAACTAAAATGGGGTGCTGTTTTGCTGCGATAATCGCAGGCGCTTCATTTGGGTGGCAGGTTTTGATTGCTGCACAATTTATTCCACGATAATCGTGGCAAATCTGCACCACATTCTAGGTGCCATTGAAAATGAGTGGCACCTGAAAATGCGTTTTTGTGATTGCAGTGCAATTTGAGATCGCGGGCAGAGATCCCAAAACGCCAAATGTAACCTGACCTGTGGCCTTCAAATCGTGCGGGAGTTGTATCTTCTAAGAGCCCTTTCACACCTAGACTGCCCCGCGGTCACGGTAAAGTGCCGCTCATTTTAGCGGCGTTTTACCGACTCTGCAGTGCCGCTTTGCACTCCAAAGAAGGGGTTAAAAGTGCCCATGTTGCGGCGCTGCTGAAGCGCTTTTCAGGCACTTTGGCAGCGCTGCCCATTCATTTCAATGAGCAGGGCAGTTTGGGAGAGGTGTATAAACCGCCCCAAAGATGCTGCTTGCAGGATTTTTTTTTCCTGTCCCGCAAGTGCACTGCCCCAGTATGAAAGCACTTGGGCTTTCACACTGGGGTGGCATAGGAGGCAGTACAGGCGCTATTTCTAGCGCTAAAACGCCTGAAAACTGCCTCAGTGTGAAAGGGGTCTTACTCTGAGTAAGGTGGGAATAACAAAGCCATAAATATTGCTTATCCTTTGTGATTTAGGTTTCAACAGCCATGATGTCAAAGCCAGCAACTGAAAAGCAAGATGGAAAAGGGGGGCTTGGGCTAGTAAGTCTGGTCTGTTGGAAGAGGCCAAGTCAGTGTATGTCTCTGGATCATGTTCTTCTAGGCCAATTTGGTGTGATGAGATTTACCAGAACCTCGTCCTCTATCCTGCACAGCAGTTGAGGGAGGATCTTAACCACTTGCCGACCAGCCGCCGCAGATATACTGCGACAGGGTGGCTCTATTACTCGAATTGCCGTACCGGTACATTGCTTCGCGTAATAGCTATAGCAGGTGCATGCCTGTGCCGATCGTGTGGCTGCGATGTCCGATGGCTGCCCGCAATCGCTCCAAAGATGGCCAGAACGGGGATCTGCCAGTGTACACAAAGCAGATCCCTGTTCTGACGGGAGTAGAAAGATTGTCTGTTCCTAGTGATTAGGAACAATGATCTCTCTCTACTCCAAGTAAGTCCACTCCCCCCACAGTTAGAAACGCCTCCTAAGGAACACTTAACCTCTTGATCACCCCCTAGTGTTAACCCCTTCCCTGACAGTGTAATTTATACAGTGATCACTGGCTATTTTTAGCTCTGATCACTGTAATGTTACTAGTCTCAAAAGTGTCCAATCTGTCCGCCGCAATCCCGCTAAAAATCGCTGATCACCACCATTACTAGTAAGAAAAAAAAAAAAATATGCCATAAACCTATCCCCTATTTTGTAGACGCTATAACTTTTGCACAAACCCATCAATGCTAATGCGGATCGCCACTATACTTCAGCATATATTTTTATTCATTTTTCTTGGCAGAGATTACTTCATCCACACCAGTGCAGGGCGATATTCTAATGGTGGGCATACCACCGATTGTGCAATTGGCATGCAGACTGCAGGAATGTCCACCAGAGATGTTGCCCTTGAATTGAATGTTAATTTCTCTTCCATAAGTGGTCTCCAAAGGTGTTTTAGAGAATGTGGCAGTACATCCAACCGGCCTCACAACCGCAGACCACGTGTAACCACACAAGCCCAGGACCTCCACATCCAGTATCTTCACCTCCAAGATCGTCTGAGACCAGCTACCCGGACAGCTGCTGCAACAATTGGTTTGCATAACCAAAGAATTTCTGCACAAACTGTCAGAAACCGCCTCAGGGAAACTTCTGCATGCTCGTCATCCTCATCGGGGTCTCGACCTGACTGCAGTTCGTTGTCGTAACCGACTTGAATGGGCAAATGCTCACATTCGATGGCATCTGGCACTTTGGAGAGAGGTTCTCTTCACAGATGAATCCCGGTTTGCACGGTATAGGGCAGATGGAAGACAATGTGTATGGCGTTGTGTGGGTGAGCGATTTGCTGATGTCAACGTTGTGGATCAAGTGGCCCATGGAGGTGGTGGCGTTATGGTATGGGCAGGCATATGCTATGGACAACAAACACAGGTGCATTTTATTGATGGCATTTTGAATACACAGAGATACTGTGATGAGATCCTGAGGCCCATTGTTGTGCCATTCATCCACGACCATCACCTCATGTTGCAGCATGATAATGCACGGCCCCATGTTGCAAGGATCTGTACACAATTTCTGGAAGATGAAAACATCCCAGTTCTTGCATGGCCAGCACACTCACCAGACATGTCACCCATTGAGCATGTTTGGGATGCTCTGGATCTGCGTATACGACAGCGTGTTCCAGTTCCTGCCAAGATCCAGCAACTTCGCACAGCCATTGAAGAGTAATGGACCAACATTCCACAGGCCACAATCAACAACCTGATCAACTCTATGTGACGGAGATGTGCTGCACTGTGTGAGGCAAATAGTGGTCACACCAGATACTGACTGGCTTTCGGACCCCCTGACCCCCCAATACAGTAAAACTGAACATTTTAGAGTGGCCTTTTTATTGTGGCCAACCTAAGACACACCTGTGCAATAATCATGTTGTGAAGCCGCTCGGTTGTTATACCGGAGGAGCGGGAGGGGACATTCCCCCCCTCCCGCCACTGTTACCGGGCCTCCCGTGCGATCGGGAGGCCCGGTATCCGATCGGGTACCTTCGGCAGCTGGGGGCGGGCTGGAACGAAGCTGTGAGCGGCTTCGTTCCAGCCTTCTCGTTGTAAACGCGGAAGCGACGTCATGACGTCACTTCCCGTTTACTCGGCTGCCAATGGCGCCGAATTTAAAAAAGTACACAGTATTCAGAATCGCCGTTTTTGGCGATCTGAATACTTTGAAGTGTTAAGGAGGGAAGGGGGGTCTTTTAGACCCCCCATCCCTCCATAAAGAGTATCTAAAGTAACGTATAAAATAGTAATTAATAATATTTAATTACAACAGGAAGAGGGGAAGCAAAACCGCTAGTCCTAACACTCTTACCTGTAGATATATGGTAAAATAGTAGTAGGGCATATATAGAAGTTCATGATGGTAGGAGATAATCAGGGGTGGACACAACAACCCCACGGGAGCTGAGGAGGCAACCAAGAGGCGGCAGGGCGAGGCAACTCAGGACGCCGTAGAGCAATGGGTAGTGAAAAAGTTCACCTAGGTTTCCAACAAGGTGGTGTAAAATAGAGCATTGACCCAAGGTAACTGTAGATAAATAAGATAAAATACGTATAGGTAAAAAACAAGTAATGTTGGATGACCACTAGGTGGAAGATCAAGTGTGGGACAAGGTGAAGTGACAGTGGAGTGAACATAGGAAAAACAGACAGATAGTGTCTGGGAGACCGGTGGAATGAAGAAACAAAAAGAGAGCCCACCACAACACCAAGCGAACAAAGTGAAGGGATAGTGCAAAGTGAAGGGATAGTGCAAGAACCCCCAACGTCTTAGCGTGACGTTGGGGGTTCACCTCGTTGGCTGGCGGGCTGAGACTCTGTCATCTTAGGTAACCGGAGATCTTCTTGCACCATGTTTTCTTCACCCCCTTTACACACCCATCCTCACTGAACCTGTCTTGCACTATCCCTTCACTTTGTTCGCTTGGTGTTGTGGTGGGCTCTCTTTTTGTTTCTTCATTCCACCGGTCTCCCAGACACTATCTGTCTGTTTTTCCTATGTTCACTCCACTGTCACTTCACCTTGTCCCACACTTGATCTTCCACCTAGTGGTCATCCAACATTACTTGTTTTTTACCTATACGTATTTTATCTTATTTATCTACAGTTACCTTGGGTCAATGCTCTATTTTACACCACCTTGTTGGAAACCTAGGTGAACTTTTTCACTACCCATTGCTCTACGGCGTCCTGAGTTGCCTCGCCCTGCCGCCTCTTGGTTGCCTCCTCAGCTCCCGTGGGGTTGTTGTGTCCACCCCTGATTATCTCCTACCATCATGAACTTCTATATATGCCCTACTACTATTATACCATATATCTACAGGTAAGAGTGTTAGGACTAGCGGTTTTGCTTCCCCTCTTCCTGTTGTAATTAAATATTATTAATTACTATTTTATACGTTACTTTAGATATTTCCAGATAGCTGCTCCTGATGAGTGGACAAACTTCCACGAAACGCGTCGAGCAATACAACTGAACATTCATAACTTCTTGACATGTCACAACGAATATGTATCTACCATGGGCATTTTAGTGTTTTAGCCATCAGTTGGATTTTAATACAATATGAATTACGTATACACATGTGGGGTGTAATTTTGATGATGCTACAGTCTATCTATGTTACAATGTATAACATGTTACTATGCTACTATTATATGTTCTACTGCCATGTTTTACATACTTTGTACCTTATCTATTGATTATATGTGAGTATCATCTATTGCACCTTGTTTCTCATGTGGTATCAATAAATTTACATTTTTTTACATCTGATGACTCAGCCTGCCCTAGTGATGTGTTTCATATAAAGTGCCCATTGTCCCCCTTTTTTCCCCTAGTCCCCTTATTTTTCTCACTTTAAGAGATTATCACATTTTTAAGTCTGAAGAATCCTTACATGAACACCTGCTATAGGCACAGTAAGATATTTAAGACTGGGGCAGGTTCACAACAAAATGCAATGCGGGAAGGGCGCGTCCATACGCGTTTCCTGCACCATGTTCAAACGCACTGCCCTTGCACCCTGCATGCCGGTGCCAATATATTGTTAAACCCCAAACGTAGATCACAAATGTAGTGCATTTACCCTAGGTTCACACCTATGCATTTTTAGTGCATTTTGCAGTCTGCAGAAATGCACTACAGTCCATTTAACATGGTTTCCTATGGTACACGTTCACATCTATACGTTTTGCGGCCAATGCGTTTTTGAAAGGGGTCGAGGACTTTTTTTTCCCCATGTTTTGCGTGTAAGAGACTTAAATAAAATCACACCAGAAATGCAAGTGTTGTGTTTGTGATGCGTTTTTTGTTTTATTTTTAAAACACTGTAAATAGCTGGTTGCTAAGGAGGGGACGGGAAGCCAGCCACTGCATCCTTAACAACCGATGAGTCGTCAGCTTAATGTAAAAAAAAAAAAAAAAAGGCAAAAAAAAAACCAGCCCCCCCCCCACCTTCCTGAACCATACCAGGCCACATGCCCTCAGCATGGCCCTGCCCTCAACATGGACCCCCCCCCCAAAGCACCTTGCCCCCATGTTGATGGGGACAAGGGCCTCTTCCCAACATCCCTGGCCAGTGGTTGTCGGGGTCTGCGGGTGGGGGGCTTATCGGAATCTGGAAGATCCTGCCTGCCCCCCATGTGAATTGGTATCGGGTACCCTACCCATCCCATTCACCCCAAAAAGCAGTGAAATGTGCAAAAAAAAAAGAAGAACAAGAGCTGTTTTTTGACAAGTCCTTTATTAAAAAAATAGCTCCGAGCTATCTTCTCCTGGTGCCGTCTTCTTCCTCGCTGCCGGTTACCCACAAAAAAAAGCCGCGCTTCTGTGGCTGTCTTCCTCTGTTGTGCTGTCACCTGCTGTGTGGCATCTCTTATATAGCCATGGGGCGTGGCCATCCATCAAGGTCACCTGGAGAGCCCGTCCCTTGTGACGTCATAAGGGGTGGGCTCTCTGGGGTGACGTCATCAACATGGGGGCAAGGTATGGACCTGGTGGAGGTCCCGCGCCGTTTTCGCAGTTTTTTTTTCACATTCAGCTGACCGCTGATGACTCATCGGTTGTTAAGGACGCAGTGGCTGGCTTCCTGTCCCCCTCCTTAGCAACCAGCTATAGTGTGTTTACAGTGTGTTTAAAGAGGAAAAAAAAACGTAAAATGCATGAAAACTGCATGCAAAAATGCATAAAAACAAGGGTTTCAAAACACAAAATGCACTGCAAAATGTACCTGAAAAACGAATCAAGCGCAGCCTCATAGATGTGAACCTAGACTTACAGGCACCAAATTGCATAGTACTGCAGTAGCAGTGATCTGGTGCAGTGCGTTGTTATAAGGAACGCAAGCACTACTTTACCTAAGGTGCAGTGCATTTTGCAGTCTATTCAGATGAATGGGCTGCCAAAATGCACCACATGGAAATGCACAGGAACACGTGCATTCCTGTATGATCCCGGTGTACACCCTTAGACAGTAGGGTGTACTCCCGGAACAGTCTACTTTCTTGTGAATACTTTTTTCCACTGGATGTAGCTTGGCAATGATTCTTGGAGGAGTAAAATAAAAAATTTTCAGGATAAACCCAATCATCAAAAATTGACAATTACTGTATATTTGTTCATAAATCGGAAATATCCTTTTAGACCTTGCAGGTCTCTTAGTACCCAGGGGGAATAAGACGGAAGAGAATCAAGTGCAATTATACTGAGGCTTTCACGCACAAAGCATATTGCATCAGGTTTACAAGAGCCTGGGGTGAGTAATCGTCTGCAGCCTCCTCAGGACCTTCAGGTCTTCTTCAAATTTCTTATCATACATACATCACGGGACACAGAGCCATAGTAGTTACTATGTGGGTTATAGGCCAACTTCAGGTGATGGACACTGGCACACCCTAAGATAAAAAGTCCACTCCCTATATAACCCCTCCCACTACTAGGAGTACCTCAGTTTTTTGCCAGTGTCTAAGGTGTTGGTCACGAGTGAAGATGTGCTGTGCCGAGCTCCTCTGGAGCAATCCTTGCTGGGTCTAGCCATGCAGCCGGATCCATTCAAAGTGTTTTTCTTTCAAAATATTTTATTGGTTTTCAAAAAAGGTAAACAAAACACAATCCATAAAGATATTATAGACAGATCAAACATAGTCGAGCCCCAGATCTTATCTGACAACATTTGTTAGGTAAATAGCTCAGGTCTGTGAACAAAACAGGCTTCCATTAAAATTAATGACCTTTGTCCTAAATGGGGATATCCCATTACCTTCGGTAGGCCAAGTGGAGGGGAAAGGAGAGATTCCGCCAGCACCCCAAGAGGGATCACACTGTGACCGGCCAAATCTCAGCGAGACCCCAAATCGCCTCCAGTAATTATAGCTTGGAGTCTAGGGAATCGTATGAGAGAGCTAAAACCTTAGTTATATACACCCCTGGGGAAACCTTCCCTCTGGGGTCCCAGATGCAATTAATCCAAAAGAACTATCTACGTCTTATAAAAAAAACAAACAAGGAAGAGAGATAGTGAAGTTGAAAGGAGGGGGGAGAAGAGAAGAAGAAAGGGGTGGAGAGACGGGAGCCTATCCACGGGAGGGGGCCCCACCGCCTGAGGGGTAATCAGGAGTATTATGGTAGCCCTCCTGGAATCAAGGAAATACCAATGAATTTTGCCCAAGGTTCCCAGATAGCTTCAAATTGCTCTTTGGTGTTGTTAAGAATACTGGCGAGCTTCTCTTGGGCCATGATCCAGGAAATTTTTCGGATAGCCGCCTGGACGGACACCTTGGGTTGTTTCCAGGCCTTGGCAATGGTGAGCTTAGCACCGAGAAAAATAAAATGTATTAGTTTACGGGTAAGTTTTGTAGTTTTAGGTAAATTATCATTAAGGAGCGCCAAGGCCGGGGTTTTTGGAATTTGGACTTTGATTGAGATTTTTCTGATCAGGTGGAAAATCCTGTTCCAGAATGGCCTCAGTCTCGGACGTTCCCAAAATATGTGGGCCAAAGAGCCCCTGAGTTGACACCCCCTATAGCACCTAGGGTCTGCCAAGGGGAACATTTTGGCTAGTCTGTCCGTGGAAAGGTACCACCTGGTAATGACCTTGAGACTGGACTCTATCAAGGATATGTTCTTAATGCCCATATATGCCCTTATAGAGGCGACCCTCCATTTATTCAGGTCCCACTGTATGAACAGGTCTGTCTCCCACGCTAGCATGTATGGGGTCTTGACAGAATGATTAGAAAGTGACTGGTAGATGATGGAGATTCCACCCCTCTGTTCTGTAGACCGACCACACCATAGTTCGTATGGCGTGAACGTGTGGGGTGAGGATTTAACCTCCCCGATGTGGCGGAGGAAATGTCGTATTTGTTGAAATCTCAAACGTTCAGAGTTAGGCATCTCTAGTTGGCTCACACAGAAAGCAAGGGTGATAGGGCCAACGTTAGTGAAGTAGTGTCCGATCCGATACAGCCCCTTGTCCAACCACCATCGAAATGCTTTGATGTCTAATCCCGGGGCAAAGTCGGGATTGTTGAAAATGTGTGCTAGGGGGTGGCAATTAGAAGTTAAACCCTGGTTATTTCTTAATGTATCCCATAATTTGAAGGATTGAGAGAGAATCGGGGATAGGATTGGGGGGCGTTTTCTGGGGGGGACCCACAAGAGGAAGTCAATAGTGTATGAAGGTACAGCCTATCGCTCTATTTGAATCCAATCTGGTTTCTCAGCCTTCGCATAAACTGTCAAGATCTGGGCAAGCCTGGCTGCTTGGTAATACCAGAAGACCTGAGGGAGACCCATTCCCCCTTGTGGTCTGGGTAGAATAAGGTGTTTTGCTGGATTCTGTGTCCCTTACCCCCCCCAAATGAATTTGACAACCTTTCTTTGAAAAGAAGACAGGTGAGCTTTCACAATGTGTATCGGAAGGGCTCTGAAGAGGTAGAGGAGTCTTGGGAGCAATGTCATCTTCACTGCGTGAATTCTCCCTAGCCAGGATATTCCCCCCTTTGCCCAGTTGCCTAAGTCCGCCTCAAGCTTACGGTATGTGTGAGGGAAGTTGGCCGAATAAAGTAGTTCCATTTTAGCTGTAAGCTTGATCCCCAAATAGTCGATAGAAGTGTCACTCCATTTGAAGTCAAAGGCACTCTGGAGGGAAGTCATCATGTCTGGTTTGAGGGAGATGTTTAAAGCTGATGATTTAGAGTAGTTTACCTTTAACCCTGAAATCCATGAAAACTCCTTCAGGAGTCTGCATAGGTTTGGGAGGGAGGTGGTTGGGGATGTGATGAAAAGGAGCATATCGTCTGCAAATAACCCGCATTTGTGGACTTGGCCCCCACAAGACACCCCTTGAATGTTGGGATTAGATCTAATAGCTATTGCAAGTGTTTCAATCGCAATTGCGAAAATCAGGGGGGAGAGAGGGCAACCCTGCCTAGTGCCTCTAGCTATGGTAAGGGGTTTAGAGTATTGGCCTTGTAATCAAATCACCGCACGTGGAGTGGAATATATTGATCTAAGGGTCCCCAAAAAACTGGGCCCAAATGCCCACTTCTCCAATAAGGAGAAAAGGTAGGGCCATTCGATTGAGTCGAAGGCTTTGTGAAGGTCTAGCGAAAGGATCAATCCTTCCTGTTTCGGCCCACCTTCCCAATTTGATTGTAGAATGGAAACGATATCTATCGCTCTCCTGATTTGGTCTGGTCCTTGTCTGCCAGGAATAAAACCGACCTGGTCCTTGTGAACATACAGCTTGATGAATGAAGCTAGACGATTGGCTAGGATTTTGGTCAGAATTTTAAGGTCAATATTAATTAGAGAGATGGGCCTGTAATTTTCAACTTCCTCGTGATTTTTGTTGGGTTTGGGAATAACAGAGATAAACGCAGTGTTCAGTTGAGGGTCAAGTGGGGAACCTAATTTTTTGAAATTGAAAAATTTAGCCATGTGGGGTGCTAGAATTTCACCAAATTCTTTGTAGTAGGGGACCGAAAGACCATCTGGCCCTGGGGCTGAGCCAGACTTAAGGCCTTTAATAACCTCCCTGACCTCTTCAACTGTAAAGGCTCCTTCCATTAAGTCTTTGTAGTCTTTGGAGATGGAGGGAAGCTGCAAGTTCTGCAGGAATGAATTGGTCAATGGGCCCTTCTCAGCTTGGGGGGGATTATAGAGTTTGGCGTAAAAATCATGAAAGGCAGACATGATTTTAATCGGATTAGCTGTTGGGGGTTGTCCTGCTATCCTCAGTTTAGGGAAGGATAGAGAGCGGAATTTAGGGGTGTGTTTTGTAGCTAAGATCGAGACGAATCTGTCTTTTTGGCAGTAAAATTTGGCTCCACTCCATCTAATGTTTTTCTCTGCTTTGGCCGTTAAAGCTAGATTCAGCTTGAGTCTTGTTGCGTCTAGCCTTTCTAGTAGAGCTCTATTCGGGTGTTTTTTGTGGTCTGCTTTTAGGGTAAGAAATAATTTTTCTAGTCTTTGGATATCGATCAGGCGCTCCTTCTTGGACTGGGTCGCTAACTTGATTAGTACACCTCGAATGGTTGCCTTATGGGCTGCCCATAGGGTCTCGGGGGAAATGTTATCAAAGTCATTTAAGAGGAAGTATTCTTTAATGGATTTTGCTATCTCCTTGACGTGGCTTGGATCGGAGAGAAGGGACTAATTTAGTCGCCATAAGGAGCCTCCTTTCCCCGTGAGAACATTACTCAGGGTGAGGAGGACCAATGAATGGTCAGACCAAGCTGTATCTAAAATTGCTACCTTTTTTGACAAGGGTATGACGCTTGTCGGAATGAGTATGTGGTCGATTCTAGCGTAAGATTGGTGGTGGGAGGAGAAGTGTGTGTAATCCCTACTTTTGGGGTTCAGTTCCCTCCAGATGTCAATTAATCCGTGAGAATGGAGAATTTTGGCAATTCTGGTGCTTAATTTCGTGGGGCGTGTGAGCTGGTCTTTGGGGGGCTTAGTTTTGTCTAAACCCTGATCAAACGCCACGTTTGAATCTCCTCCTAGAATGACCTTACCTTCCAGCAGCGGCTCTAGTGTTGTAAAGAGACCCTGGAAGAAAGTAGCTTGCCCCTTGTTCGGGGCGTAGTACGATACAATAGAGTATAAAACTCCCTCCAGGGTACCCTTCACCAGAATAAATCTACCCTCTGGATCTTTATAATCAGAGATAAGTGAGAATTTGCTGTTTTTGGAAAAGAGAATTGCCACCCCCTTTGTCTTATTAGGAGCATTAGCTAGAAAAAAGGATGGGTAATATGAGTGAAGGAACTTGGGGGTGTATCGGATCGGAAAGTGCGTCTCCTGAAGTAGCACTACATCTAGTCTCAAGAATTTGTAGTGGTCAAGAGCTAGTCTCCTTTTCCTGTGAGAATTCAGGCCCTGAACGTTATGTGAAGCTACCTTGAGATCATTTCCATTCAGATTCGTGTCAGTCATAAGAACAGAGGGGAGGGAGGCCAATGATCAAGCAGTCACTTACCATACGATGTCTTCTACCTCTGGCCTGGAAAGGAATGTAGTGGAGATCTCCTGAGTCTATTTTGGGGGTGTGTGGGTGGGGTAACCTCCCGTCGAGAGGCTAGAAACGAGAAGGATGAGTGGGGAAGGAAAGTAGAGAAGGACAAACATACAGACAAAAACAGAGACAAAGACATGGGTCCTTTAATAGGACCCTTGGGGAGTTGCGGAATAATATCCGCTATAACCCCAATATTCACCTTCAGTCCACCCGTGAGGCCGACTGAAGTCCCAAATCCAAAGGACACTCTCGGTTCTTTGGAAATGAGTGGAGGCGCAAGGGGTCCACCCCAGACCCTTGCTATGTCAAGTGAAATTAGAAAAACTTACACACTAATGTGAAAATCACAGCTAAGGCTCTAACAGCCCAATTCTCCCGGCTCTTAATGCCAGGCTAAATATGCAAAAACATATAAACTGAAACCAGGGAACAACACCCCCCCTCCCTCCGAACCTCTCCCACCCCCCACCCCCAATCTAGCAGGGGGGGGGGGTTCCGAGAGGGCCCGAGCACCAAGGGAGGAACGGAAAAATACCCCAAAAAGCGGATCATATCCAAAAAAGATTAAGGTTATGGGGTAGCTAGTCAAGATGATGACCCCATAAAATTCGGGGATAGGGCCTAATACAATTGTCACAAGTAATCTAGTCCGAGATAAACTCTTTTCTATGGGAAAAATCCCTAGTCGCCCACAAGGAGCTAATTTCCTGAGGATCCATTCGTCTCCAGGAGGGCTTCAGAATCCGCTGACCAGCTCTAGGAAGGCGTGGATTGTAGATACGCTGGTCAGAGTTGGTTTCTCTCCTCATCACACCGAGAAGGTTTGCAGTGGGGGAAACTATAGAGGAAAAGTGTGTGGAAAAGTGAATCCCGGATTATGGGCTCATCATGCCCTTTGTTTGTGGGGGGGGGTTTGGAGCTCCAGCTCTGTCAACTGGGGGGACAACTGCCCCAAAGAAAGAGACCAAAAAGAGACAATGGATGATGTAGGTACAAGCCGACCCTTACGGTGGTCTACCGTCCTTGCTCTTCTTGGATGGGCCCTTGGTCCAGAGAGGGGACACGGGGCTGCCTGGAGGGGGACGCTTGGTCGAACCTGAAGAGGATGAGGAAAAGTCCATTGGTGCCTCCTGGGATATTAACTTGAGGGACAGAAACAGTCTTTCACCTTCAGGGAGACTGGAGAAGGAATGGGTCTTGCCCTGGATTGTAAACTTTACAGCAAAAGGAAATGACCAACGGTATTTGATGTCCCGTTGTGAAAGAACCGCAAGGAGAGGTTTTAGAGTTCTACGTCTTTGAATAGTTGAAGGGGCTAAATCCGCAAATATCTGGATCTGTTGTCCCCGGTGTTGCAACTGGGAATTTTGACGTGATTGTCGCATGACCTCCTCCTTAACTGCGAAAAAGTGCGGTTTCACAATTATGTCTCTGGGTGATCCGTCCTGTCTGGGGGGTCCAAGAGCCCTGTGTGCCCTGTCTAGTTCGAGACGTTGGGGCGGGATATTTGGTATAAGTTCAGATATAATGTCCTGTATCGTGGAGGGGATATCTGTGTAGGTTTCCGGGAGGCCTCTGATTCTAAAATTATACCTACTGGACCTGTTTTCAAGTTCGTCGATCCTGGAGAGGGCCACGTCCAGCTGTTCTTGAATAGTTTGGAGGTGGGCTGCATTTTGGTTGGTTCTAGAGACTGTGCTTTCGACTTTATCCTCTATGGCTTCTATTCTAGAGCCTAAACTTGAAAGGTCTGCTTTAATAGTGTTGGTAATCTGTTTTGCTGTGCTGGCCAGACCTTTCTCCAATAAAGAGGAGAATTTTGCAAACATGTCCACCTTCAGCGCTGTGAAGTCAGTGACTGAGAAGCCTGAAGGCTGGTTTGCAGTAGCCTGAAGTTGGGCCTGTATAGATAAGCCCTGGGGAAATATCTCCTGGTGTACATGGCTCATGGGATCTGAGGAAGCCTTAACAGAGGCCTGGTGCTTCGGGGGGCCGTGATGGGGTGTCTGTGGCATGATAGAGGGTCCTTGAGCTGCCTGGGCATAGGTTAGGATCGGTGGGGTTAATACAGGCCTGTGTTCCGGAGCCTTTGTGTGCTGGGCTGCATGTTGCTGGAGCATGTCCGTGCTGGCTGCCATCTTGGTGCTCCCATCCGCTCCCGCTGAGTCGAATTGCGGGCCGAGATCTCGTCTCACCGGGGGACCGGACATCGCCGCGGGTTCCCCCGGAGGTCCCAGACTCTGATGGGGTGGCGGGGTGCTGTGCTGTGGGCTGTGGCGGCAGTAGTGCGGCTCGTTGGTCCGGGGTGGAGCGGAGCTCCTGGCTCAAGCAGCCATGTTGGAGCTCTCGTGCATGCGCACTCCATTCAAAGTGTTTTTTAGGCCGAATTGAATGGTACCCGAAGAAACGAGGTTTTGCCTGTAAACGCTCCTCTTTTTAGAGAGCTGGACCCCGGGATCCAGTACTTTTGGTATTAAGGCCATAAAGTTTTACTGGCGGAGGTGCTATTACAGGTCCAGGATTGCGGGTTCACTGAAGGTCCCCAGCTCCTGAAGGTTTGTTAACGGAGCCCACCGTGAAGGGTGAAGATTGGATCTGTTGGTTTTACCACAGAAAACCCCGCAGCGGGAAAGTTAAGTGGAGTTTTCTAAGAAATTTTTTGAATTTTCTTTTGAATGTCTCCTTTAAATTAGTAAATGTCATGCCTATGTGTCACCACTGGGGGCTGTATGGCGCACATACCTTCTTATGCTTCCTCAAAAGATCATCATGTGTCCGGAGCAGCCGGCTTCCTTTCTCATCAGCCAGCAGCAGATCTCCGGTAAGTCTGGGGGGGTTTCCTCCTCACCAGACACCCCACCTGTGCTGTATTCTCCCCCTCTTCACAAGGAAGTGCGTCAGGAGAAAAACGAAAAAAAAAAAAAACGATCGGCGCGCTGCTACTCGGTGGCTTCCAGGCTCTCCTCGCCATTTTTTTCCCCCTCGCAGAGTGATCCCATAGGATCGGAGGCCCGCTCGTGCGGGAAATCGCTTTTACTGCTACAAGCTGACGGAGGGACACAAGAGGAAGAGGGGCATGAAAGAGGTTTGGTGACATAGGCATTCCTTTTGACACATTTACTATTGCATCAGGCTGAGCATTAATAGCAGCGGCAGTGGCTGGACTATTGCTCAAGCAGTGGATGCGTACCTCTGCTTTGTGCATCAGGCTATGGTCGGAAGGAGGGGGTAAAAACACCTCAAAAAAGAGCTCTAGAAAGACTTCTACAGCCACTAGGAAGCCTAAAACCAACTCAAAAAAGATGGCACCCTCCCTTGAGAGTGATATGACTGGTCAGAGTGAGCCATCAGGGACGTTGGGTGTTGCAGCTGCTCTTAACACTGCAGCCCCTGTATATATTACCGAAGAGGTTTTTTCCTCAACCATTTTAGGCTTGGAACAACAAATTGATGCCTTAATCGCATCCCAGAGTGTGACTAAGCATAATAGGTCCCCATCCATTACCCAGGATTCTCAAACTGAGGAACAGGGGGCGAAAGATGACGCTTTTCTCTCAGGGGACCAGGAAGAGGCTGATGACGACTCTTCTGAAGAGTCTAATACGGAAGGATCGTGTTCACAAGAAAGGTTGTTGGTACAATCTCTCACTGAATTGGTCCGCTCCACATTTTTGCTGCCAGTAGCTGAGTCAGTCGATGAGCCCACTTCTTGTTTGGGTTCGCTAAAGCCTCCCCAACCTATTCATGCTTTTCCTATCCATTCATTACTGAAAAAGCTTACGTGTTCTGAGTGGGAGCACCCAGATAAACAGTTTTTTCCTCCAAAAAAGTTTTCTACACTTTATCCTATGGAGGAAGAGTTTAATAAGAAATGGGGGATTCCAGCAATTGATGCTGCTATATCCTCTGCAAACAAAAACTTGACTTGTCCTGTAGACAATGCTCAAATGCTGAAGGATCCAACAGGTAAGAAGTTGGAATTCCTATTTAAAAACAATATTTCTCTGGCAGGTTTAGTGGTTCAGCCTGCGCTGGCAGCGATTGGGGTATGTCAGTCCTTAAAAGACCAGTTTAAAGAGGTGCTCAAGATTATTCCTGATCAGCAGGCCCAAGATTTGGCTGGGATATCAGAGGCGTTATGTTTTACAGTAGACACTATGAAAGATTCTCCAAGCCTCACGGCTTATGCTCAGGCTGGTACATATGCATAGAGTGCTATGGTTGAAAAATTGGTCAGCCGAAGCGCCATGCAAAAAGCTCTTGGCTAGTTTTCCATTTCAAGGTGAATGGTTGTTTGGAGACGATCTGGATAAATACTGTACATCCAAATGATTTCTAATGGAAAAAGTTCCCTTTTACCAGTTAAGAAGTTTAAGCGTTTTTCTTTTAAACAAGCTTCTTCTCCAGTGCCAGGAGCATCTGCCTCCAGGCAGTCTCGACGGCCTCCACCATCAAATTCAAGAGGTAAACCTCAGGGTAAACCCCAGGGTCAAAAGAGGCCCTGGGGGAGGAAACCCACGGGTCTGACAACGGGGTTGTGAGACCCATTTTAGATCTCAAAGATCTAAACAGGTTTTTGAATATCCGCTCTTTAAATATCTACGCTTCGAGATTTTACTCTGCCTTTCAGTCTAGCTACTGCACCTCGAGTGTTTACAAAAGGTTCTGGCTCTCCCTTTAGCCAGATTAAGGGCTCAGGATATAACAATTCTAGCTTATTTAGATGATCTACTCTGGATAGATCAGTCGGTAGCCTGCTTAAACCAGAGTTTGATCACCACGGTCAGCTACCTGGATTACCTAGGTTGGATTCTCAACCTAGAGAAATCCTCATTAAAACCATCAAGGAGATTGCAGTACTTGGGCCTGATCATAGAGACAGCTCAGAAGAGGGTGTTCTTACCCCAGGCAAAGATCAGTTCCATAAGGGAACTGATTCAGGTGGTCAAAGCAAAGAAGAATCCTTCTATTCGACTTTGCATGAGTTTGTTGGGAAAGATGGTAGCTTCATTCGAGGCCGTTCCTTATGTGCAGTTTCATTCAAGACTGCTGCAAAACAGTATTATGTCAACTTGGAACAAGAAGGTCCAAGCTCTAGACTTCCCAATGCGTTTATCCCCCAAAGTGCGTCAAAGCCTCAGTTGGTGGTTGATATCCAAGAATCTTTAAAAAGTTACCTGGAAGGTGGTGACAACAGATGCCAGCCTTCTGGGCATATGTCTCCTGGTGTGAATCCAGGGGTTGGCACCCCAGGAAATATGTCACAGGTAGGATCCTTAAATTTCTACAGATGGGATTAGAAATTAAGCTGGCCTTGAGTACTATCAAAGGCCAGGTGTCGGCCTTATCAGTGTTTTTTCTACAACCACTTGCTTCACACTCTCTGGTTTGTAGCTTTATTCAGGGGGTAACGCGGATTAATCCTCCGGTTAGGTCACCCCTGAACCCTTGGATCTTAAATTTAGTCCTGTCGGCATTACAGAAACAGCCTTTTGAGCCAATGCAAGATATTCCCTTTTGACAAGGAAATTTTTTTGGTTGCCATATCTTCTGCAAGAAGAGTATCAGAGTTGGCTGCTCTTTCTGGTAAAGAGCCATATTTGATTATTCAAAAGGATAAGGTTGTATTGCCTCCTCATCCTAATTTCCTACCGAAGGTTTTCATTTAAACCAGGATATTGTTCTGCCTTCATTTTTTTTTCCAGAACCTCGTTCTGCAGAAGAAGGGTCACTACATTCTCTTGATTCTTGATGTGGTGAGAGCAGTCAAGGTTTATTTGAAGGTGACCGCTCAGATTCGTAAAACAGATGTTTTGTTTGTGTTGCCAGAAGGTCCTAAGAGAGTACAGGCAGCGTTGAAATGTACTATTTCTAAATGGATTCGTCAAGTGATTGTTCAAGCTTTTGGTTTAAAGAGGAAAATTCCACCTTTTCATATTAACCACTTACCGACCGGCCACTGTATATATACATCATTACTTTAAAGATGGATATCTCGGTAGGTAACGGCAGCAGCTGCTGCCACAACCGAGGTATCCATCTTTAGGGCCGGCGGTTCTGTACACGATAACGGTGATCTCTGCGGCAGGTGCGCCGCAAGATCACCGTTACCGGCGGCAGGAGAGGTGTCACCCCCCCGCCGCTCTCCCGCGCCCTCTGCCGCTTACCGGAGCCGTCGGTAGCAGCGGAGGCGATCGGGTCCTTTCCCTTCCTCAGTATGGAGACGAGTGAGGCTAAGATGGCGCCCACCCGTCTCCATACCATAGGACGGCCGGAGCGACGTCATGACGTCAGCTCCGCCCACTTCTCTTAAAGGCACATTTTTTTTTGTGTCATTTTTTTTTTTAAACGATTTTTTTTTTTTTTTTTTTTTGCATTAAAGTCTAAATATGAGATCTGAGGTCTTTTTGACCCCAGATCTCATATTTAAGAGGTCCTGTCATGCTTTTTTCTATTACAAGGGATGTTTACATTCCTTGTAATAGGAATAAAAGTGATCCAATTTTTTTTTTAAACAGTGAAAAAATAAAATAAAGTAAAATAAATAATAATAAAAAAATTTTTTTTTAAAAGCGCCCTGTCCGGACGAGCTTGCGCGCAGAAGCGAATGCATACGTTAGTAGCGCCCGCATATGAAAACGGTGGTCAAACCACACATGTGAGGTGTCACCGCGACCGGTAGAGCGAGAGCAATAATTCTAGCCCTAGATCTCCTCTGTAATGCAAAACATGCAACCTGTAGATTTTTTTTAAACGTCGCCTATGGAGATTTTTAAGGGTAAAAGTTTGACGCCATTCCACGAGCGGGCGCAATTTTGAAGCGTGACATGTTGGGTATCAATTTACTTGGCGTAACATTATATTTCACAATATAAAAAAAATTGGGCTAACTTTACTGTTGTCATATTTTTTATTCAAAAAAGTGAATTATTTCCAAAAAAAGTGCGTTTATAAGACCGCTGCGCAAATACGGTGCAAAAAAAGTATTGCAATGACCGCCATTTTATTCTCTAGGGTGTTAGAAAAAAAACAATATATAATGTTTGGGGTTCTAAGTAATTTTCTAGCAAAAGAAACTGTTTTAAACATGTAAACACCTAAAATCCAAAACGAGGCTGGTCTTTAAGTGATTAAAGTGCACTCCACCAGGGCTGTTAGTGCTTTCTGGGCAGTGCATCACCAAGCCTCCATGGCTCAAATATGCAAGGCCACAACTTGGTCTTCAGTCCATACATTTACCAGGTTCTATCAAATAGATGTAAAAGGTCATGAGGATATCACCTTTGGGCGCAGTGTACTGTAGGCTGCAGTATAAGTCCTCTAGTCTATTAGTGCCCTACTTTTGTTGTGTCTCCCTCCCTTCAGTTGGCATTGCCATGAGACATCCCACATACTAACTACTCTGGCTCTGTGTCCCATGATGTACGATAAGAAAATTGGATTTTTAAAACAGCTTACCTGTAAAATCCTTTTCTTTGAAGTACATCATGGGACACAGAGGTCCTTCCCTTCTTTTTGGTATACACGTGTATTGCTTTGCTACAAAACTGAGGTACTCCCAGTAGTGGGAGGGATTATATAGGGAGTGGACTTTTTGTCTTAGGGTGTGCCAATGTCCATCACCTGAAGGTGGCTTATAACCCACATAGTAACTACTATGGCTCTGTGTCCCGTGATGTACTTCAAAGAAAAGGATTTTACAGGTAAGCTGGTTTAAAAATCCTATTTTTCCATGTCTACCTCTTCTAAAAAAGGTAGATAAGATGGGGGTGGATGAGAAACCTAGAACTTTTGGGCTTTAAACAGGGATGATTGTACTAAAGCCATTAGTTTCTGAGAATTTCTGATATGCAGAAATATGCAAAGGCTGGTGGTTGCATGCCTCAGATAGAGCTAGAATCTGGTGCAGAGACAGGTGTTAAAACAGGATACTGCTCCAGTATAAAGGAAGTACCTTCATTCTGAGTGATTTGACTGCCTTCCAACCCTTTGGCAGAATGAAGGTCTGCCTGAGCTTTTTTCCATTCCTTTGCCCCTGGTTTCTGCCATCAGTGATGGAATTCCCCTTGGGAGGGCGGGGGTACATACAGAGTAGGATGTGGAAATTGTGTAACCAGGTCTGGAGAAAGATATACAGCGACCCAAGTGTTGGCAGTCCAGTGGCAAAGTCCTGGCACAAGGGGCAGGAGGCAGTGCCTGGGTACCTTATAAGGGGTCTGGGCAGAAATGGTGGTAAAAGTGCAATCTGTGGTGTTATGCAACAATAATGCTGGCCATAGATGGATCGAAATTCGGACAGTTAAGCAATAACTTTCGAGCAATTAATTTTGATCCGCGTATGGACATTCCAGCTTGATAGAAGTCGATCTAACAATCAACTTCTGTCGAATAGGAAAGTAGGAAAACTTGCTGATCAGCACCTGCAGCCGTTGATCAGTGTATACTGACAGTAAAGGAGTTCTGCTATCGGAATACAATGGCACAGTGAGATGGATTCCTCCAGCCACCTCTTTTGTGTGGATGGGGGAATACATTCGTTTTTTTCATCAGCCCACTGGCTGAACAAAAAAAAAAAAAAAACTTGTTCATCTATGGGCAGCTCTAGTTTATAAATGGTAGGAAATCTTTCTGAATGGTGGAACCTTTACCACCATGTTTAAAAGATTAAACACTCCATAGTGAATAAAATCAAACAATTCCTGGTTTCCTGATAGATTTAACGTAAAATGAATACTAATTGGGATACACTAAGTGTACTGCAAGCAGAGGAGATATTAAATCTCATACTTGCCATAAGGCTACCATAATGGCCTAACAGGAAGACCTGTCTTACCTTTCCATGTTCCTGGTCCCTGTATGGGTCCTGGCTTTACCCGCCATGTTGGGCATACACACCCCACCCACCCCAGAGGGGTTTGGGAACCATGGGAATGGACCACAGCCCTGGACCTGTATAGCATCCTGTAGCTAACTACACGAGGTGCACAAGGGTAAGCAGGGATGAAGGTATACTGCAACCCCAGATTGATGCAAGGAACACCAACAGAACAAGATGAAAAAACCCCATCCACATTTACACCTGGGAGGTGTCTTTAAGGCCTGACAGAGGAACTCCCGCAGGACTTGCCTAACCTTCCTAGTGGTGGAGCAAGGTACAGAAACCTTAGCTATGCTGCTAAGAACATCTACCTGTTTACGAGCAGAACCAAAGAAAAGATCTGAAAAAATTATTTAAGATACTGTGGATCAACCACAACAGAAGGACTCATCTACATATGATCAAGTTCCATAAGAGCCTGCAGAAGACTTCATCAAAAACTGAGGGTGTTTCACCTAACAATCCAGGGGGACACAGAGCCCTCGTTGCCTGCAGAGACCACTGATAGTCCCAGTGTCATCCAGCGTAGGGACCAGGCCACTTGTGCTGACACAGGAAGAACTTCCAACCCTTCCAGGGGGTGAAAGTTCTGCAACACCTAGATGATGTCAAATGGTGTCCACCTAAGGATGCAGACTCACAGTGTGACCCTCTGACCAGAGGGGACCATCTGTTCTGGGGAACCAGACTAAGGCCCTGGGTATGGGACAACCCAGCAAGTTGAGTAGCCCTCAAGGCTGGGTGAGGCTGCAGAGACCACTGGGTCACACCAGGGACTTCCTGGTCTATAGAGACCATCTGAATGTGTTGCCATGAGGCCAGGCCTCCAGCAATAGGTAGGGGCTGAAAAGGACTGAAAGCCAACAACATAAAAGAAAGCCATGTTAAGAGGGTGCCCCTTTTAACACTGTACTGCCACCTGATGTGGAAGGACGACTAAATTCCTAAAGCATCCAAAGACACAAAGAGTAGATTTTTTTTTTAACCTCCCTGGCGGTATAATTATTTTGGATTTTAGGTGCTGAAAGCGGTACAATTATTTTGCATGGAAATTTGGCGTTTTATATTGTAGGTCTGTAAATCTTAACAATAACACACTTAAATCTGTCCAAACCAGAGTCTAGTAGATATCCCGGGTATGATAAAGTTTGAAACACAAAAACATAAATTATAATATAATAAATAAAAATAAATAATAAAAAAAAAATAAAAAAAAATAGTAATAAAATAAATTTCCCCACAATTCACTATCGCTCAATTCTGCAAGTGTTCTAATTTACTATCGCTGTTTTCTAGCTGGTCTAAAGCCACTTTTGATGTAAAGGGACACTTTTTGGTTGCTATGGACAATCTCCAGTTTCCAGGCAGAAAGAAGTGTATATCATGTAAAACTGCATGCAGGGCATGGGCTAAAGCACTGGGGACAAAAGGGATGTGAAATCATTTCATACAGTACTGTAATCTGTAAGATTACAGTACTGTATGTGTTATGATTTTTACTTTTTTTTTAATTTGCCGCCAGGCTCCGCCCCCCGTGCGTCGCGCCGCTCGCAGGGAACGGAGCCTGGCACGGAGAGGCTTCGGAGGAGGACGGAGCCCTCGGACACTGCGGGTGACATCGCAGGATGTCGGGGACAAGGTAAGTAACGCCGCCCCAGGATCCTGCAATGCGATCCCGAGTGTGGCTCGGGGTTACCGCTAATGGTCCTGAATTTTAACCCCGAGCCACACTCGGGAAAACCACCAGGGAGGTCAAAGAGAGGGTTTTAACTGAAGAGCCTCTTCTGCTGGTTACCAATAGATACTGTGAGGCCCTACCTGGTCGAAGCTTGCAGTTATAAGGCCATTCCAAAGGGTTCTTACTACAAGGGTCCAAAAATATGGCCTTCT
Organism: Aquarana catesbeiana; assembly: GCF_042186555.1. NCBI lineage: Eukaryota > Metazoa > Chordata > Amphibia > Anura > Ranidae > Aquarana > Aquarana catesbeiana. Next base: position 142,182,347 of record NC_133331.1, read on the forward strand.
TCAGGGGGGTGGTCATCTTAGCATTCCACAACAGGGATTCCAGGAAGAGGCACTAGGGTAATAACATGTTCCAGCACTTCAAAAGGTAGCAGGTGCCTGGTCCTCATTAGGGTAGGCACAGCAGTAACTGGTGCTGGCTGACGTTGTAGGTCAGAGTCCCTCTGGAAAGGAGGGTTGCTGAAGGGTACTAGGTACCTCAGAGGATACATTACCCAAGGATATAGGATTCTTCTGCAAGAGCCTTTCATTTCTATTTTAAACTGAATGGGTTGTTTTACAAGGTGATTGTTTGCAATCACTTTAAATAACCATTCTGTCTACCAAAACTGTACTGTAATGTATTACTAATGTCTAAGACAAAAAGTAAAAAGTGAAGCGCCTTTTAGTGTAGACCAGGGGTAAGCAACCTCCGGCACGGTTGCCACAAGCGTCACGCAAAGCCTCTTTTGCTAGCAAGCGACTCCCTCTCCATCAGCAGAGCAGGGCAATTGTCTGTGAGAGACAGCTTCTGCCGCACTAATGAATTCTAATCTCAAAATTCCCCACGCCACACCAGCACTGAGGGGAAGGCCCTGTGCCCCCACACATTGTAAAAAATGGGAAACATAGTTTGGTTTTCTAACTTTGCTGTAGCTGTGATCACCAGCTTTTGTAAAGTGGAAGATATTGGGTGCAGCTCTGCCGGGGGGGGGCGGTCCCTGTTTAGGGATAGTACATAGTAGGCGAGGTTGAAAAAAAGACACGTCCAACCTATGTATGTGATTTTATGTCAGTATTACTTTGTATATTGTGGTCATTCAGGTGCTTATCTAATATTTTGAAATTATCGATGCTCCCCGTTGAAACTACTGCCTGTGGAAGAGAATTCCACAGCCTAACTGCTCTTACATTAAAGAACCCTTTACGCAGTTTAAGGTTAAATGCATTTCTTCTAATATTAGTGAATGGCCGCGTCTTAATAAATTCCCTTTCGCGGAAAAGTTTTGTCCCTATTGTGGGGTCACCAGTACAGTATTTGTATATTGAAATCATATCCCCTTTCAAGTGTCTCCTCTCCAGAGAGAACAAGTTCAGTGCTCGTAAACTTTCCTCATAATGAAGGTCCTCCAGTCCCTTTATTAGATTTGTTGCCCTTCTCTGGACTCTCTCCAGTTCCAGCACATCCTTCCTGAGGACTGGTGCCCAGAACTGGACAGCATACTCCAGGTGCGGCTGGACCAGAGTCTTGTAGAGTGGGAGAATTATCATTTTATCTCTGGAGTTAATCCCCTTTTTAATGCATGCCAATATTCTGTTTGCTTTGCCTGCAGCAGCTTGACATTGCATGCCATTGCTGAGCCTGTCATCTATTAGGAAACCCAGGTCCTTTTCCATCCTAGATTCCCCCATAGTGGATTAGATTGCATTCATATTTCTGCCACCCAAATACATTATTTTACATTTTTCTACATTAAACCTCATTTGCCATGTAGCTTCCCACCCCATTAATTTGTTCAAATCTTCTTGCGAGGTTTCCATATCCTGCGGAGAAGTTATTGCTTTGCTTAGCTTAGTATCGTCCACAAATGCAGAGATTGAGCTGTTTATCCCACCCTCCTGGTTGTTTATGAATACATTAAATAGAATTGGTTCCAGGACAGAACTATGGGGAACCCCACTTTCCACCCCGGACCATTCCGAGTACTCGTCATTTATCACTACCCTCTGAACTCGCCCCTGTAGCCACTTTTAAATCCATGTACTCACCCTATGGTCCATGCCAAGGGACCTTACTTTGTACAGTAATTGTTTATGGGGAACTGTATCAAATGCAAAATCCAGATACACCATGTCTATGGGCCTTCCTTTATCTAGATGGCAGCTCACCTCATCATAAAAGGTTAATGGAGTGGTTTGGCAAGAACGATTCTTCATGAATCCATACTGATTACTGCTAATGATACCGTTTTCATTACTAAAATCTTGTATATAGTGCCTTATCATCCCCTCCGAGAGCTTGCATACAATTGATGTTAGGCTAACTGGTCTGTAATTCCCAGGGTATCTTGACCCTTTTTTTAAATATTGGTGCTATCGGCTTTTCTCCAATCAGCTGGTACCATTCCAGTCAGTAGACTGTTTGTAAAAATTAGGAACAATGGTCTGGCAATTACTTGACTGAGTTCCTTAAGGACCCTCAGGTGCAAGCCATCTGGTCCTGGTGACTTATTAATGTTAAGTTTTTCAAGTCTATTCCTAATTCTGTCCTGTTAGCCATGAGGCTGGCTACCTGTGAAGTGTCTTGAGGATAAACATTGGTTACTGAAGCCCCCCGTTTCCCTCGTGGTGACTGAGAAGAATAAATGCAATACCTTCGCCATCTCTCTTTCTTTAGTAACCAGATTCCCTTCATCATTCTTTATGGGACCAATATGATCTGACCTCCCTTTCTTACTATTTATGTACTTAAATAATTTCTTGGGATTTATTTTTGTACTCTCCTCCATTATGTGCCTTTCGTGTTCTATCTTAGCCGCCCTGATGACACCCTTACATTTCTTGTTGCATTCTTTGTAAAGTTGAAATTCTGATGATGATCCCTCAGCCTTGTATTTTTTGAAGGCCTTCTCCTTTGCTTTTATATGCATTTTTAAGTTGGAGTTAAGCCACCCAGGACTTTTTTTTTTTTTTAGCTCACCCATTTTTCCTCTGTGTTTTTTGTTCCTAAGATTTTATCCCAATTATTATCTAGCAAGGTTTGTAGTTTAGGGAAGTTAGCTCTTTTGAAATTCAGTGTATTTGTATTCCCCTTATATTTCCTATTTTTGTGAATAATACTAAAACGAATTGACCTGTGATCGCTGTTTCCGAAATTGCCCCTTATTTCCACATTCCTTAATCAGGTCTATATTGTTGGTAATCAGTAGGTCTAGTAACGCTTTGTTTCTAATTGGTGCATTTACCAACTGACCCATGAAATTGTCCTGCAAGACATTTAGGAACTGGCGAGCCTTCGATGAATGTGTGGTTCCTTCCGCCCAGTCTATGTCTGGATAATTAAAATCCCCCATTATAATGACACTTCCCATTTTTGTCGCTAATCCAAATTGTTATAGGAGGTCCGTCTCCTCCATCTGGTTAGGGGGCCTATCACATACTCCCAGTATTACTTTCCCCTTAGTTTCCTCCCTTTGTAGCTCTACCCATAAGGATTCCACCTCCTCCCTTGCTCCCTTAGTAATGTCTTCCTTCACATTCACTTGTACATTATTTTTGATATACAGGCATATGCCTCCCCCTTTTTTACCCTCTCTCTCCCTGTGATTTAGTGAATACGATTGAATGGTTGCTAATCATGAGAGCTGTCAAACCAAGTTTCTGTAATTCCTACAAAATCTAAATCCTCCTTGTACAACAGTAGCTCTAGTTCTCCCATCTTGTCCGCCAGACTCCTGGCATTGGAGAACATGCCACGTAGTTTAGACCAGTCCCATACAATCTTCTTATTGGGTGCTCTGGGGTTGCAAATAGGACTATTTACTGCACTTACCTCAGGTTTAGGTGCTTTAGTCAACCTACCACTAATGCTCTCACAATACTACCCTCTGCAATATGTTCTGCACTGACTAGCTCTACCTCTAGACACCCCCCCCCCACCAGTTTAAAAGCCCCCCTCTAACTTTTTGGCCCTCTTCACTCCCAGCAGATCTGCACCTTCCCCATTCAGGTGCAGTCCGTCCCTTCTATAGAGCTGGTAACCAACTGAGAAGTCGCCCAGTTCTCCAGGAACCCAAACCCCTCCTTTTTACACCAGCTCCTCAACCACTTGTTTACTTCCCTAATCTATTTCTTCCTTTCTGGTGTGGCTCGAGGTATCAGTAGTATTCCTGAGAATACTACCTTGAACGTCCTTTTCCTCAATTTAGCGCCTCAGCCCCTAAAATAATTTTTTAGGACACTCCATCTTCCTTTGACTTTGTCATTGGCGCCAACTTACTAATGCCAATCACAGTCCTGCCCACCATCTGGAGGAAGATGACGCGCTTGGTTTCCACTACCAGTCTCGGAAAGAAGGGATTGCATATACACACACTGTATAAGTATGTATGTATGTATATATATGTCACTTACTACTGACCTCTCAGCTCTGCATTATCTACTACTTCCAACCTCTGAACTCTGCATCACTTGCACCTGACATCTGAACTTTCAGTCACTTATTCCTGAACATTTGCGTCACTTACTACTGAAGCCCTGCAGATGAGCAGGGGGTTACAGTTGTGGAACAGAAGATCAGGGGGGACAGAGGTGGGGCAGAAGATAAGGGGGGGGTACAGAGGTGAGACAGATGTGCAGGGGGGTTACAGTGGTGGGGCTGATGTGCAGGAGGTACAATGGTGGGAGAGATGAGAAGGGGGTTCAGTGTTGGGACAGAAGAGCAGGGGGGTACAGTGATGGGACAGATGAGCAGGGGGGTTCAGTGTTGGACCAGATGAGAAGGGGGTTACAGTAGTGGGAAAGATGAGAGGGGGGGTTCAGCGGTGGGACAGAAGCGCAGGGGGGGTTACAGTGGTGGGGCAGATGTGCAGGGAGGTACAGTGATGGGTGGAAGAATTGGAGCTGATCTGAGGACTGGATGTGCAGGAATTGGGGCTGATCTGAGGCGGAGATCCAATAAAAGAATGTAAAAAATCAAATTTCTTCATCAATTTAGGCTATTATGTATTCTGCTGCATATTTTTGGTAAAAAAAAAAATCCCAATAAGCGTATATTGAATGGTTTGCCAAAAGTTATTGTGTTTACAAACTATGGGATATTTTTATGGCATTTTTCTTTAACCAGTAATGGCGACGATCATCGAATTTAGCGGGACTGAGACATTGTGGTGGACAAATCAGACACCTGACACTTTTTTGGAAACCAGTGCTAAAAAAAATTTGCACTGTTAATGTACTAATGACACTGTCAGGGAAGGGGTTAACAGTGGCGATCAAAGGGTTAACTGTGTGCCTAGCTGGTGCTTGCGAACTGTGTGGCAGTTGCTCTGACTGGATGCTTAGCAGGAACACAAGATCTCTATTTTTTTCCTCTGTCAGACTGGCGATATCGTGGATGGCCAGCGATCATTGGGTCTGCCGGACCTGCTGATTGGCATCCCGTGTTCAATCAGCGCACGCCCCCCAGTGTCTATTGCACAAAAGGACGTACATATAAGTTGTTTCGCACAATAGAGCCGACCTGCCGCAGTAAAAGTGCAGTAGGCAAATGGTTAATAAGCTCATAATTGTAGCAACTGTGGTATAACACACAGGAAGGCTCAGCAATGATTAAAAAAAAAAGACCCATGGAGAAGTCACCACTGCATGATTAGAGCATGAGAAAGGAGCCGGTCCAGGCATTGTGCATGCTCGTAAATGTGTTGCCTATCCTCCCCGATGACATCACCATGCCGACAGTGCGGTCCACGGAACGTTCCAGCCCCCAAGTCTGATGACAGACGGTCTCAGCCAGCTCCATATCCCTGACAGTAACTGAACATCCGGACTCCTCCAGCATCCCCCATCGTACAGTGGCAACTTCATGGGTGACAAATTAACATCCTGCACTCTCACCCCTCAGATAAGCCCCAATTTTGGCAACTCCACACCTCAGATAGCTGTACCCCCTTGCAAATCTGCCCCACCACTATAACCCCCTGCTCTTCTGCCCCACTGCTGAACCCTTTTCTCATCTGCCCCAACACTGAACCCCCCCCGCTCATCTTTCCCACCACTGTAATCCCCTTCTCATCTGGCCCAACATGACCCCCCCCCTCTGCTCTTCTGTTCCACCACTAAATGCCCTTCTCATCTCTCTCACCGCTGAACCCCACCTGCTCTTTTGAACCACCGCTTAGCCCCCCTGCTCTTCTGTCCCACCGCTGAATCCCGCTTGCTCTTCTGTCCCACCACTGAACCCCACCTGCTCTTCTGTCCCACCGCTGAACCCCCCTGCTCTTCTGTCCCTTCACTGTACCTCCTGCACATCTGCCCCACCTCTGTAACCCCTTGCTCATCTGTCCCACCACTGTAACCCCCTGCACATTTGCCCCACCACTATACCACCCTGCCCCACCACTGTACCCCCCTGCTATTCTGTCCCACTGCTTAACCCCGTTCTCATCTGCCTCACCACTGTTCCTCCTACACCTGTAACCCCCTGCTCATCTGCCCCACCGTTGTACCCCCCTGCACATCTGCCCCACCGTTGTACCCCCCTGCACATCTGACCCACCGCTGAACCCCCTTCTAATCTCACCCACCACTATACCTCCTGCATATCTGCCCACCCTCTGTAACCCTCTTTCCTATCTGCCCCACCACTGTACCTCCCTGCACATCTGCTCCACTGCCTTATCCCCATGCTCTTCTGTTTCACTGCTGAGCCACCTTCTCATCTGTCCTAACACACACTGAACCCATCTGCCCCACCACTTTACCCCTTGCACAGCTGTCTCACCTCTGTACCCCCGCTTTTCTGTCCCACCTCTGTTCCCCCCACTCTTCTGCCTCACCAATGCACCTCCATTCACATCTGCCCCACTGCTGTACCCCCCTGCTCTTCTGTCCCACGGCTGGACCCCCTTCTCATCTGGCCCAACATTGAACCCCCCCCGCTCTACCACTGTACCCTCTTCTCGTGTAGGATAAGTGCGATATACAGAGTGGTGCAAGGAAGCAGAGATAAGACCTCTACCTGTCCTGGCACACTCATCCCCGCTAATCCGCTTCTCGCATCCAGCTCATGTGCTTGTATGTAATGTCACATACAAGCATCTGGAATGGATGAGCTATGAGGTCAGGTTAGGGCCATTTTCTGAAAGCAGTGTGCCTGTGTGCAAGATTATAAGTTGGGCCCCCCGCAGCTGAGAAAAAGTGTGGCATAAAGCACAGCAGCAAAAGGTGGGTGTGATTTTCATTGCGCTGAATTCTGGCTGTGGCTTAAAGGGACAGAGTGCAGGGGTTCAGTAGTAAGTGCAACAAAGTTCAGATGTCAGGTGTAATTGATGCAGAGTTTAGAGGTTGGGAGTAGGTGATGCAGAGGTTGGTAGTAGTAGCTGAGGGGTCAGTAGTGACACATACTTGTGTGTGTACATTATATATATATATATATATAAAATCTCTCTATCTATATATTTATTAGGGTTGCACCAATACCACTTTTTTAAGCTCGAGTACAAGTACCAATACTTTTTATCCAAGTACTCGCTGATACCGATTACCAATAATTTTTTTTATGTCATGTGACAGTGGCACTAAGATGCAGCACTGGTGATGCGTGGCTATGTCAGTAGTTTTTTTTTTTATTTACAATTTATTTATTTTTTGTTTTTTTTTTTACAATGCTTTTGGACGGTGTCAGTGTGTTTATTATATTTATACAATTTAACCTTTTAAATATTTCTTAGTTGAATTGTAATTTTTTTTTGTATCAGCCCTGTTGGGTGGCTTTGCTGAGATATCGGGGGTCTTAACAGACCCCTGACATCTCCCTTTTGAGACAGGGAAAAGGACTGAGGACACAGATTCCCCAGTCCCTTTCTCTGAAGCCTCAGCTGCACTGGAGATGAATGGAGAGGAGACAGAGGCTCCTTTCCATTCATAAACTGAAGCATCGTAAACAGTTTACAATGCTCAGTTATGAATGGACATTCGGAAAAAGAAGGAGCCGGTAAATGACATGTTTACTGACTCCTTCCTCTGCTCCCCATCCTGACAGATCGAGGACAAAGGGGGCGGAGGAGTACAGAGGGGGACCAGAGGGGGACTGGAGGAAGATACAGGGACAGTCAGAGGTGATCAGTGCGGTGGTGGGGGCAGTTACAAGCACCAATTCCCCTGTATAGATTTTTAAAAAGCAGCTGAAAGCCACGGGAGGGAGAAGTGGCAGTCAGCTGGTTTATTGAAATCTATACAGGGAGATCAATGCTTGCAATTCCACCACCGATCACCCCTGGCTACCCAGGTATCATGTATATATATATATACACACATACATTTTATATATATATATATATATATATATATATATATACATATACACACACACACACACACACGCACACGTCTTTCCCGAAAAGACAAGGTCTTATATTAATCTCTGCTTCTAAAAATACACTAGGGCTTATTTTCGGTGGATGTCTTATCTATGTCCCCTGTCTGCTCTCCCCGTCATCATGACATCTTTGATCCCAAAAGTATGTAATCTGTTTTGTAAAAATATTATATAATGTTATATAATGTTCAACGAGTCTCCCTTTGCAACTTTATTGTCAAAAATATTTTTTTTTACAACGCCAGTGGGTGCTCACGTGATCTGTTGAAGCTATTCTTCCCCGCTCCTAGTACTGCCGAGGGAAGGGCCGAGATGCATGCTGATGTCAGCCCCACTCCGAGCACTGATGAGGGAAAGGCCAAAATGCCTGCCGATGTTAGCCCCGCTCCAAGCACTGCCGAGGGAAGGGCCGAGATGCCTGGCGACGTCAGCCCTGCCCCAAGCACTGCCAAGGGAAGGGCCGTGAAGCCTGCCGACGTCAGCTCCACTCTGAGCACTGCCGAGGGAGGGGCCACTGATGTCAGCTGGGAGGAGAGAAGATCTCCAGCAGGTCATGTGAGCACCCAGTGGCGCTGTAAGGCTGGGCTTACACTGTTGTCGCATGCGGCTCACAGCAGGGGTCCGGTGTGTCTCCGTTCACCATTTCAGGTCGGATTTCAGCCCAAATGTTTGGGCTGAATGCAAACCTGAAAATGGACCAAAAGACGCACAAGACCCCAAATTCAAACCAGAGCCGCAGCAGAGATATGTGAACAGGCTCCATAGAGAGCCGATCACAATCTCCTACAACAGGTCTTGACAAATTTGCTTTGAATCTAGGAGCCAGTTAAAAAAAGTTAGGAGCCAGTTTTTTTTTTTTTTAGAGTGGTATGCATTGTCAGCTCCCGGGATAAGGCCAGTAATTTTCGCCCCCCTAACCCTAACTCACAACGGAGCACCCAGTCAATAACTCCAATGTAACGCTGTTACATCAGGGTTATGGGCTGGCCAGAAAGAGTAAGGCTGGCAACAGATGGCACTGGTTGGCTCTGGCAGGTGGCACTGGTTGGCTTAGGCAGGTGGCACTGGTTTGGAACTGACAGATGGCACTCGTTGGCACTGGCAGGTGGCACTGGTCTGGAACTGACAGATGTCACTGGCAGGTGGCGCTGGCACGTGGCACTGACAGATGGCACTGGCAGGTGGCACTGATTGGCAGTGGCACTGGTTTGGAACTGGCAGATGGCACGGATTGGCAGTGGCACTGGTTGGCGGTGGCAGGTGGCACTATTGGCACTGGCAGGTGGCACTGATTGGCGGTGGCAGGTGGCACTGGTTGGTGGTGGCACTGATTGGCGGTGGCACTGGCAGGTTTCACACTGAGCCGATGTGTAACTGTGTGAAACTGACAAGTAACAGAGAGGAGAGAGGAGCTGTCAGAATTGAGCTTAATGTCGGGGTGGGCGGGACCCAGCAGCTATCAAACACCAGCCAATGATTGGGCTGCTTAAGAAAAGGGGCAGGGCCACATACACGTAGTGGCCTGCCCAGATCCAATCCCATTGGCTGGTGTTTGATAGCTGCTGGGTCCCGCCCACCCCCGACATCAAGCTCAAATCTGACAGATCCTCTCTCTCTCCTCTCTCAGTTACTTGTCAGTTTCACACACTCAGCGGCTCTGGCAAGCATCAAGCTGAGTGTGGAGGAGGGAGGAGGAACAGCGGTCAATATTAAACATCATAGCACTGCATGTCTGGGGCATCGGGAGTTGCAGCGAGTGGGCTGGTGGCAGCATAGGCGCCAGGGAGCGGTTTCTGGTCACCATGGCGACCTGGCGCATGGTATTTGTCCTCATCCAATTCGCATAGGTATGAACCCAGCCTACATAAGGTATTTTCGACAATGTACAAAAGGAGACACAGTGGACATTATATAACATTTTTACCAAAACGGATTATATATTTTTACATGGACTTTACTAGGGCTTATTTTTGGGGTAGGGCTTATATTGCTGCCCTCCCTGAAAATCAGGCTAGGTCTTATTTTCGGGGAAACGCGGTATATACAGTGGGGACGAAAAGTATTCAGACCCCCTTAAATTTTTCACTCTTTGTTATATTGCAGCCATTTGCTAAAATCATGTAAAGGGGTTGTAAAGGTAAAAATTTTTTCACCTTAATGCATTCTATGCATTAAGGTAAAAAAACTTCTGACAATACCGCCGCCCCCAGCCCCCCCTTTTTACTTACCTGACGCCTCGAAAGTCAGCTTCGCGTTTCCCGACATCTATTCCTCCGCTCACCCTGGCCGCTGATTGGCTACAGTGGATGGATTGGAAGCAGCGCAGCCATTGGCTCGCGCTGCTGTCAATCACATCCAATGACGCGGCGCGCTGGGGGGCGGGGCCGAGTGATACAGTGAGCGGCTATAGCCGCCGGCTGTATCACGGAGCGCACCCGCAAGCACTAACCACCATGCGAGGGAGCTCGCATTAAGGTGGTTAATGCTTGCGGGGAGGAGCTGAAACAGCCGCCGAGGGACCCCAGAAGACCAGGTTCGGGGCCACTCTGTGCAGAACGAGCTGTACAGTGAAGGTAAGTATAACATGTTTGTTATTTTAAAAAAAAAAAAAAAATTTACCTTTACAACCCCTTTAAGTTCATTTTTTTCCTCATTAATGTACACACAGCACCCCATATTGACAGAAAAACAGAATTGTTGACATTTTTGCAGATTTATTGAAAAAGAAAAACTGAAATATCACACGGTCCTAAGTATTCAGACCCTTTGCTCAGTATTTAGTAGAAGCACCCTTTTGATCCAATACAGCCATGAGTCTTTTTGGGAAAGCTGCAACATGTTTTTCACACCTGGCAGAGGGGATCCTCTGCCATTCCACCTTGCAAATTCTCTCCAGTTCTGTCAGGTTGGATGGTAAATGTTGGCAGACAGCCATGTTTAGGTCTCTCCAGAGATGCTCAATTGGGTTTAAGTCAGGGCTCTGGCTGGGCCATTTAAGAACAGTCACGGAGTTGTTGTGAAGCCACTCCGTTATTTTAGCTGTGTGCTTAGGGTCATTGTCTTGTTGGAAGGTAAACCTTCGGCCCAGTCTGAGGTCCTGAGCACTCTGGAGAAGGTTTTCATCCAGGATATCCCTGTACTTGGCCGCATTCATCTTTCCCTCCATTGAAACCAGTCGTCCTGTCCCTGCAGCCGAAAAACACCCCCCACAGCATGCTGCTGCCACCACCATGCTTCACTGTTGGGACTTTATGATGAGCAGTGCCTGGTTTTCTCCACACATACCGCTTAGAATTAAGGCCAAAAAGTTCTATCTTGGTCTCATCAGACCAGAGAATCTTATTTCTCACCATCTTGGAGTCCTTTGGGTGTTTTTTTTTAGCAAACTCTAAGCGGGCTTTCATGTGTCTTGCACTGAGGAGAGACTTCCGTCGGGCCACTCTGCCATAAAGCCCCGACTGGTGGAGGGCTGCAGTGATGGTTGACTTTCTACAACTTTCTCCCATCTCCTGACTGCATCTCTGGAGCTCAGCCACAGTGATCTTTGGGTACTTCTTTACCTCTCTCACCATGGCTCTTCTCCCCTGATAGCTCAGTTTGGCAGGACGGCCAGCTCTAGGAAGGGTTCTGATCGTCCTAAACGTCTTCCATGTAAGGTTTATGGAGGCCACTGTGCTCTTAGGAACCTTAAGTGCAGCAGAAATGTTTTTCTAACCTTGACCAGATCTGTGCCTTGCCACGATTCTGTCTCTGCGCTCTTTGGGCAGTTCCTTTGACCTCATGATTATCATTTGCTCTAACATGCACTGTGAGCTGTAAGGTCTTATATAGACTGGTGTGTGGCTTTCCTAATCAAGTCAAATCAGTATAATCAAACACAGCTAGACTCAAATGAAGGTGTAGAACCATCTCAAGGATGATCAGAAGAAATGGACAGCACCTGAGTTAAATATGAGTGTCACAGCAAAGGGTCTAAATACTTAGGACCATGTGATATTTCAGTTATTCTTTTTTAATAAATCTGCAAAAATGTCAACAATTCTGTGTTTTTCTGTCAATATGGGGTGCTGTGTGTACATTAATGAGGAAAAAAAAATGAACTTAAATGATTTTAGCAAATGGCTGCAATATAACAGAGTAAAAAATGTAAGGGGGTCTGAATACTTTCCTTTCCCACTGTATTTCAACAAAGTTCCCAGAAGCTCATTGTGGTTCTCAATCACAGTGAAAACCCTTCTTTCTGAGATGGGTAGTGGCAACCAAGCGAGTCATCTTCCCCCAGATGGTGGGTGGGGCTAGCAGGACTGTGATTGACTTTAGTAGTGGCCAATCACAGTCCACCTCCTCCTGCAAACAGGGACCACCTCCCCTAGCAGAACTGCACCCAATCTCTTTCCCATCACAAAAGCTAACAATCGCATAGCAAAGTTAGAGAACCAAACAATGTTTCCCATCTTTTACAATGTGTGGGGGCACAGTGCCCCCCCCTTAGTGCAGGTGCAGCGTGGGGAATTCTGAAATCAAAATGCATTAGGGCAGCAGAAACTGTGTCTCAGACACTTCCCTGTGCTACTCTGCGGATGGGGAGAGAGTTGCATGCCGGCTAAAGAGGCTTTGGGTGTGGCTTGTGGCACCCATGCCGAGGGTTGCCTACCCCTGCCCTAACCTAATGCAGCCATAATTTGGTGGTTTCTATAAGTAGGAAAGGTGCTTTCTGAATCTGTCCTTTAAATGTCATGCTTCCTGTACTACCACAGTTGTGCAGCATAAACACCACTCTGGATGCAGCTCATCCAAAGCACGGTTTGTGCTGCACAAGTGCAGTGTTTATATATCTTGTGTTTTGCCTACAGTCTCTAATCACTATGTGCTCCGCAATTTGCCCCAGAGCAAATTGGATCATACTTTTTTTTTTCCTTCTTCTGGGTTAAGTATAGGAGTATGAATATGGAAGCTTTTTTTTTTATTTTGTTTTTTTTCCCTATGGTTGAACTAGATGGACTTGTGCCTTTTTTCAACCTATGTAACTAGAACAATACACCAATAGGAAGCTTTGTATTCATTAACCACTTCAGCCCCAGAAGGATCTGCCCCTTTCATGACCAGGTCATTTTTTGCGATACGGCACTGCGTCGCTTTAACTGACAATTGCACGTGCAACGATGTACCCAAACAAAATTTATGTCCTTTTCTCCCCACAAATAGGGTTTTCTTTTGGTGGTATTTGATCACCTCTGTGGTTTTTATTTTTTGCGCTATAAACAAAAAAGAGCATCAATTTAAAAAAAAAAAAATATTTTGTACTTTTTTCTATAGTAAATATCCAAAAAAAAAAAAAATCTTCAGCAGTTTAGGCCGATATATATTCTTCTACATCTTTTTGGTTTTAAAATAAATAATAAATAAAAAGAATCGCAATAAGCGTATATTGGTTTGCGTAAAAGTTATAGCGTCTAAAGAATAGGGGATAGATTTATGTCATTTTATATATATATATATATATATATATATATATATATATATATATATTTTTTTTTTTTTACTAGTAATAGGGTCGATCTGCGATTTTTTTTATCAGGACTGCGACATTGAGGCGGACAGATCGGACACTATTTTGTGACCATTGACACTTATACAGCGATCAGAGCTAAAAAATAGCCACTGATTACTGTATAAATGTCACTGGCAGGGAAGGGGTTAACACTGGGGGGCGATCAAGGGGTTAACTGTGTTCCTTAGGTGTTCTAACTGTAGGGGGAATGGGACTGACTAGGGGAGGAGACCAATTGGTGTTCATACTTAGTATGAACACACGATCTGTCTCCTCTGCCCGAAAGAACTAGGATTTGTGTGTTTACACACACACACAGAGATCCTGGTTCTCGCTCTGTCACGAGTGATCGCGGGTGCCCGGCGGTCATGCGCATCGGCTCCTGGGACACGCGGCGGGCGAGTGCGCACGCCTGCTGTGATGTCTTAAAGGAGCGATGTACAGCTACGGCGATTTGCGCAGCTGTGCCAACCTGCCACAGTATAACTGTGGCGGCTGGTTGGCTAGCGGTTAATATATTTTTAATGTACCAATTAAATGCAGGCAGTGTAAGTACCTGAATTTGACCTGATATCAGCCTCTCAGTCCCGTAGAGCAGGGGTAAGAAACCTCGTTCTCCAGCTGTTTTGAAACTACGAATCCCATGAGACATTGCAAGACCCTGACAATCACAGGCATGACTCCTAGAGGCAGAGGCATGATGGGATTTGTAGTTTCAAAACAACTGGATGGCGGAGGTTGCCTACCCCTGCTGTAGAGCATAGCTGGATTGTGAGAGGAAGAAGCAGCACAAGGAGCCCATAACTTCATGTGCTGGCGAAAAGCATTCTGGTAGGAAGAGAAAGCGATAGATCTGATCACTGTGCTGCTTCTCCTTTCCCTATCAAGGTACAGACTGTGGTGGGTCCAGAACAACCTAGGATCAGATGAAATGGTTTGAATTATATTGGTCACTGCAGAAAAAAATGTTGTGTATGGATGGGGAAATCGTTCAGTTTTTTTTCATTCAGCTGGCTGAATGAAAAAAATGGGCCATGTACTTTTTAGCTTCCACATTGACTGAGGGGCTGGAACACTCCTTTCAAGCCTGAAAGATTGGCATCTGTTATCACTTTCCAGCAATAATGAAGAAAAGACAAAAAAAAATCCTGCGAGCCACAATAATCCTATGCCAAAAGATAATCACTGCCCAGCTGCATATGTCGTGCAAGTAATTCAAAAGAAAAAATACGCTGCGTTAGAGTAATTGTGATTACCCACTCAGTGAATCAAAAAATGCAGGGGGATGAAGACATGTGATTCCTGTGTCGAACACGCATAGGGGAGGGGCCAGGACAGAGCGAGAAGCAGAGGATCTGACATAGATAAGACGCATACCATACCCCTGAACCGATTTACTGTTTTGGAGGCTTTTAATAGAGCGGTGCACTAACGCACCTGGATAGTGTGAGTACCCCATTGTAGGGAGTGTATTCTTATTTAATAAATTTATAAAACGATATCACACCATTGAGTTCTTTTTTTCCTCATATATATCTTTGGAACCGCATTGGAGTTTGACATCTGGTAATCAATACTGAGCCCTGGGGTGGCTCCAAAGTGTGTTTTGACTTGGTATAACAGCTGAGTCACACGCTCTGAGGTGAGCATAATACCTGGGGAGGCCACTGGTTTGCACCGGAGCATGGTTTGCAGCACAAAGAATACTATGAGCATGCTGGAAAGTTAATATCCACGGACACTCATACACATTTTTTTTCTGTCACTGGTCTACAGGATTTCACTCATCACTGATCACTTGCAACATTGTTTAAGCAGGACTGTTCATCACGTTAATTAAGGGGCACTAAGCACCTTTTAAACTTTTGTATGCACCTTGATGTATTTGCTTCATTGGTTTATGCAGGTTGCACTTTAGTGGGTTTGTTTATATTTATTGATACATTTTGTATGCGATATATTTTTTTATATATATTATATTTTGGATTTATAATTTTGCATTTATCACTTTTTGATTCACTCAGAGTGGGTAGTTATCACAATTACTCTAGCTCAGCATGTTTTTTTCTTTTGAATAATGAAGAAAAGACTTCCCCAGGGCCGGTGTTCTGCCATATAGTGTCCTCCTATCGGATAGTGTCCGCTCCGTACTGCGCAGGCGCGGCGCTTGCGCAGTACGGAGCAGAAGGAGATGCCGAAAATGTCCGAAGTTGATCAGCTGACCATCAGCTGTACACGGCGCTTCGGCAGTTCTTAGCGATGGCAGTGTAAGAGGGCCGCTCGCCACGCTTCGGGCACGGCCTCGCTGCGCACGGCAACTATATATTCTCACTCTATGTCCACTTGGATAGTAGGGAATGATCCTGGACATAGGGTGAGAATAACAGCGCAGGCGCCGTGTACAGCTGATGATCAGCTGTTAAACTTCGGAGACTTTCGGCGTCTCGTTTGTCCTCCGTACTGCGCCTGCGCAGTACAGGGAGGACACTATATGATAGGGGACTCTATTTGACAAGACACCGGTCCTAGACGGGGTGCAGTGCACCCAGGCGCCAGAGAGGTGGGGGCGCTGAAGCGCCAGAGTGCTCCCTTCCCTCCTCCTCCTCTTGAGGGGGGAGCGGTCCGTGCCTGACACATTCTCCTCTCTGTGTCTCCCACTCCTGCCTGCTTTGATTTGCTCTGCTCTCCACCCGGGCGGCACGGCTGGCTGCACACTGTCCTCTCCTCTCTAGCTGCTGCCCGGGTGTATTTATGTACCCTAATGGAGGGGGGTCTGTACTGTACTACTGGTGGGGGGGCCGTACTAATGGGGTCTGTACTAATGGAGGGGGGGTCTGTACTAATGGAGGGGGAGATCTGTCCTGGGGGGGTCTGTACTAATAGAGGGGGGTTACCGGGGGGGGGGGATCTGTACTGAGTAAGGTCTGTACTGAGGGAGGGGTTTATACTTAGTGCAGGTTCTGCACTGGCGGAGGGGGGTCTATATGTAGTGGAGGGGGGTCTGTACTGAGGGGCGACTATAGTTGGTGGAAGGGGGGTGACCCTAACCCTAGTGAGGCCAATGCAGCTGCGGGCTCTCCTTTCCCCCCTCCCTCTCCTCCTGCGTGCTGCTGTACTAGTGAGCGGTGCTTGCCAGCACAGCTGCCCACTATGTTTCTTCCCCCGCCTTCATATCAACCAGGGAGGAAACAGAATAGAAAAAGGAGCAGAGAAGAGGATTGTGGGACATGTAGTCCTGAGGACTGGCAGCCCCACTGTAACACGGAAACTGCAGCCCACACAGCATGCTCAGCTGAATGGGAAAGAGAGAGAGACAGGAGCCTGGGAAAGCTTTCAGGGAAGTACACCCAGGACTCCAGAGGGAGAGGACAGTGCTGAGAGAACACCATCAGAGAGAGAACACCATCAGAGAGAGAACCCCGCTGCCCTGCGCCACCAGAGGGAAATCCACACAGCCTAGCGCCATCCCTGGCAGAGAAAGGAATGGCGTCATTGCAGGAATACAGATCTGGGTGCTACTCAGCGGAGTCACCATGGGCAATTCAGAGTGAGCTGACTCCTGATCAGAGGAACCGTTGCTGTATCGCTGGGTCAGGTGAGAGGGCCGATCGGCCATTATGTACTAATGTCCATAGGAACTGCAGTCTCTGACCATCTCTTGTAGTATGTCTGCAGTCTCTGACCATCTCTTGTAGTATGTCTGCAGTCTCTGACCATCTCTTGTAGTATGTCTGCAGTCTCTGACCATTTCTTGTAGTATGTCTGCAGTCTCTGACATCTCTTGTAGTATGTCTGCAGTCTCTGACATCTCTTGTAGTATGTCTGCAGTCTCTGACATCTCTTGTAGTATGTCTGCAGTCTCTGACATCTCTTGTAGTATGTCTGCAGTCTCTGACATCTCTTGTAGTATGTCTGCAGTCTCTGGCTATCTCCTGTACTATGTCTGCAGTCTCTGACCATCTCCTGTTCTATGATTGCAGTCTCTGACCGTCTCTTGTTCTAGGATTGCAGTCTCTGACCGTCTCTTGTTCTAGGATTGCAGTCTCTGACCATCTCTTGTAGTATGTCTGCAGTCTCTGACCATCTCTTGTAGTATGTCTGCAGTCTCTGACATCTCTTGTAGTATGTCTGCAGTCTCTGACATCTCTTGTAGTATGTCTGCAGTCTCTGACATCTCTTGTAGTATGTCTGCAGTCTCTGACATCTCTTGTAGTATGTCTGCAGTCTCTGACATCTCTTGTAGTATGTCTGCAGTCTCTGACATCTCTTGTAGTATGTCTGCAGTCTCTGACATCTCTTGTAGTATGTCTGCAGTCTCTGACATCTCTTGTAGTATGTCTGCAGTCTCTGACATCTCTTGTAGTATGTCTGCAGTCTCTGGCCATCTCCTGTACTATGTCTGCAGTCTCTGACCATCGCCTGTACTATGTCTGCAGTCTCTGACCATCTCCTGTTCTATGTCTGCAGTCTCTGACTATCTCCTGTTCTATGATTGCAGTCTCTGACCGTCTCTTGTATCATAACTACAGTCTCTGACCATCTCCTGTACTATGCATATAAATTATTGCGGCGCTGAAAAGTTCAAAAATGAAATTGAAGAGTGGGAGGAATCCAATCACCAAATATATTGTGCAGATGTAGAAAGAGTCACTCATCACCACGTGGTAATGTAGTCTGCTTACCAGAAGGTATTAAGGATTAGGCATAGATGATAAATACTCAAAAGCATCCAGCAAATCCAGCCCACTGGAACCCCTCGTCAGACCACAACATCTGTGGGATTTCCTTCACATATAAACTTCTCCCAATGGTCACTTCAGAATTAGGCATTCAGGCATGTAGTCATCATATATCCGAGAAAAGAAAATGAAGGACCCATAGTGAAGCCCGTAATGATAGATAAAAACGTTTATTGTAGTAAATTACAGTTGAAGCTTAAAACAGCATGCATCAAGGATAGGCACAAACGGCTGCAGCAATCAGCGTACGGAGGGCAGGCTGACATCCGTACGCTGATTGCTGCAGCCGTTTGTGCCTATCCTTGATGCATGTTGTTTTAAGCTTCAACTGTAAGTTACTACAATAAATGTTTTTTATCTATCATTACGGGCTTCACTATGGGTCGTTCATTTTCTTTTCTCGGATATATGATGACTACATGCCTGAATGCCTAATTCTGAAGTGACCATTGGGAGAAGTTTATATGTGAAGGAAATCCCACAGATGTTGTGGTTTGACGAGGGGTTCCAGTGGGCTGGATTTGCTGGATGCTTTTGAGTATTTATCATCTATGCCTAATCCTTAATACCTTCTGGTAAGCAGACTACATTACCACGTGGTGACGAGTGACTCTTTCTACATCTGCACAATATATTTGGTGATTGGATTCCTCCCACTCTTCAATTTCATTTTTGAACTTTTCAGCGCCGCAATAATTTATATGCATGTGACTTTTTGTTTGTTATCTACGAACTTTGCTGGCCGCTTGATTTTTTCAGTTCAGCGCAAATTTTTACTTGTTTTTTGCCATCTCCTGTACTATGATTGCAGTCTCTGACCATCTCCTGTACTATGATTGCAGTCTCTGATAGTCTCTTGTATCATAACTACAGTCTCTGACCATCTATGTCTGCAGTATCTGACCATCTCCTGTACTATGTCTGCAGTCTCTGACCATCTCCTGTACTATGTCTGCAGTCTCTGACCATCTCCTGTACTATGTCTGCAGTCTCTGACCATCTCCTGTACTATGTCTGCAGTCTCTGACCATCTCCTGTACTATGTCTGCAGTCTCTGACCATCTCCTGTTCTATGATTGCTTTCTCTGACCATCTCCTGTACTATGATTGCAGTCTCTGATAGTCTCTTGTATCATAACTACAGTCTCTGACCATCTATGTCTGCAGTCTCTGACCATCTCCTGTACTATGTCTGCAGTCTCTGACCATCTCCTGTACTATGTCTGCAGTCTCTGACCATCTCCTGTACTATGTCTGCAGTCTCTGACCATCTCCTGTTCTATGATTGCTTTCTCTGACCATCTCCTGTACTATGATTGCAGTCTCTGATAGTCTCTTGTATCATAACTACAGTCTCTGACCATCTATGTCTGCAGTCTCTGATCATCTCCTGTACTATGTCTGCAGTCTCTGATCATCTCCTGTACTATGTCTGCAGTCTCTGACCATCTCCTGTTCTACGATTGCAGTCTCTGATCATCTCCTGTATCATGTCTGCAGTCTCTGACCATCTCCTGTATCATGTCTGCAGTCTCTGACCATCTCCTGTATCATGTCTGCAGTCTCTGACCATCTCCTGTATCATGTCTGCAGTCTCTGACCATCTCCTGTATCATGTCTGCAGTCTCTGACCATCTCCTGTATCATGTCTGCAGTCTCTGACCATCTCCTGTATCATGTCTGCAGTCTCTGACCATCTCCTGTATCATGTCTGCAGTCTCTGACCATCTCCTGTATCATGTCTGCAGTCTCTGACCATCTCCTGTATCATGTCTGCAGTCTCTGACCATCTCCTGTATCATGTCTGCAGTCTCTGACCATCTCCTGTATCATGTCTGCAGTCTCTGACCATCTCCTGTATCATGTCTGCAGTCTCTGACCATCTCCTGTATCATGTCTGTAGTCTCTGACCATCTCCTGTATCATGTCTGCAGTCTCTGACCATCTCCTGTATCATGTCTGCAGTCTCTGACCATCTTCTGTATCATGTCTGCAGTCTCTGACCATCTCCTGTATCATGTCTGCAGTCTCTGACCATCTCCTGTATCATGTCTGCAGTCTCTGACCATCTCCTGTATCATGTCTGCAGTCTCTGACCATCTCCTGTATCATGTCTGCAGTCTCTGGCCATCTCCTGTACTATGTCTGGGGGCTCTAACAGACTCTCTAATAGAAGCCCTCTTTGTGTGCATCAGAGAGACTCCCCTCCAGGTCTCAGTGTACGCTCTTCCTGTATTTTTTTTTATTGTTAAAAGATCATGGGAGGATCCTAGGGTAACAAAGACTTCTTAGGGGAGCATCTCTGTGTTTGAGTCTTTGCCATAGAAACATTTATAAAGGGGAGGAGTTGGTAAGATGACCACGCCCATGTGGGGGCGCCAGAAATATTTCTGCACCCAGGCGCCGGTGAACCTAGGATCGGCCCTGGACTTCCCTTTTGTGAAGGCTGAGCTGCACAGGAGCTGGCTAGACAGGAGCACAGGTTAAGAGAAGGAGTTGCTTGTACCAGGTCAACAAGATGTGTTGGAGAGGTTTTCAATAATATTGGGTGATTGGTACAGCCTCAAAGGCAGTTACCATGAGGCCTAGGACTCTTATGGAGAATCCCATTGTGGAAAGTCTCTGACTTTAATTCGAGTGTGAGTTCAGAGAAAACCTTTTTCTCTGGAAGGAAAATATTTGCTTGGGATAGGTCTAGGACCAGACCCAAGTATTTCAGACAAAATGAGGGCTAGAGAGCAGATTTCTGGAAATTGATCACTCAACCAAAAGCCTGGAGCATCCAAATTGCCCTGTGTTTTTGCAGATAGCTAGAAGGGGGATGAGTCCTTCAGAAGAATGTTGTCCTGATAACCTGTGACCTGGATGCCCCAAGTTCTGAAAAGGGCAAGAAGAGGAGCTAGGACCTTTGTGAACACTCTGGGAGTAGAGAACAGGCGTTCTCTGGCAGTGCAACAAACGGAAAATGACTGCCACTGCAAAGTGCAGAAAACAATGATGAGGTGGATGAATGGGAATATGCAGATAGGCATCATGGATGTCTATGGATTCCAGGTATCCCCTGGTCTCAGAAAGGAGTCTACTGCCAAAAAAAGGGTTCCACTTAGGTTTTGAAGTTGAAGCAAGAGTAGAGGAGTTAGGTGCTCTGCGTTTGGAAGTTAGGGGCTGAGAATGGGGGTTTTGAAATATTTTGCTGTGCAAGTAAAACCTTCCCTCCTGTGACATCTGGAATTGAGCAACAAGATTTTGTGCATTTGAAGAAACGTTGGGGTCATTCTGAAAATTTGTCATCACATGTTCTTGGGCATCCACACAAAATATAAAAAGGAAGGACAAAGCGCACCGGCTCCTAGTGCAACACCTTTTATTTGTAGAAGATAAAAAAATAAAGTAACACTAAACATTCACATTGTGTTCAGGGAAAACAAGCGTGTCTTTGTAAAGCTGTAGTAGCTCTCCCATGTGCAGGGCTCCAGGGCAAGCTGACAGCCAAAGCGCTCACTGAAATGGTGTGCAGCCGCCGACAAGCTGCACGCAAGCCGCTCGCTCACAGCGAGGATCCTCCGATCTCCAGGAGACTCGGTCCAGAAACACATCCAGGTGATCCTTGACCAAGCAGCTGATGTTGGATGCTGTGGTTACGTTTCAGAGAATGTGGCCTCCTTTCTCAGATCTCACACAAAAGAGCAGGTCAGAAGGTAATTTCTCAATTAAGCAGCAAGTCTTGGAATACAGGATCATGTTGGTTAGTCATTGTCCTAGTCCAGTCAGCTGCAGTTTGACATACTGAAATTGCAGCGAGAGTTTGTTTCAAAGCTGGGCCTGCAAAAATAAGTTTAAGATTTTCTCAAACTTTATCTGCAAAATCTTAGAATAAAGGAACATTTTCAACTGGTACAGTGAGATGTTTAAGACTGAGATGGCAGGATCAACTACTGGAACAGGAAACTTATGTGAACTGTTTACCACTGGATAGAGTTCAGCAAAAGATTTTTGAGAAGTGAAAATCTTTTCTGGAGTGATACAATCGTCTTAGATTGAAAATGTCATTTAGTCATGCAAGGGAAATGTCTTTATAGATTTTGCAGGTGTTTTTGTACCCAAAGGGGCATGGCAAGACAGAGGTGAATAAAGTGCGTCAATACCGAGGATTTTGTGCACAGCCAAAATAAGCATATCTATATTAGCAAATATGTTAAGTGAACCTGCCACTTCTAGGAGTGTGGGGGTGAGAAATCCTCTGCAGGCTCCTCTAACACTGCATCTGTGTTTTCTTCATTCCCTTCTATCTCGGACATATAAGAGAGACAGAGGAGCTGAAGGTGCTCAGTGTTTTGAAGCTCTGGACAGATGGATGTATTAAAACAGTTGTCAGAGAAACTGTGACATAGCTTTAGACAGATCTGGATTTGTCAGTTAGGCGGCTTGTTACGTTACTGAAATGGAACTAGACTTGGATGCAGAGACCAGTGTAGAGTTCGGTTCCTGCTCTGATGCCAGGGAAGCAATGTCACTGTGAGTGCTGTACAGTCCTTCAGCAAAGCAAATGTTTACCTGACATTTTGCCATGGCTCCCATTCACCAGGTTTCCGCTATACAGTGGGGAAAATTATTTGATCCCCCGCAGATTTTGTAAGTTTGCCCACTTACAAAGAAATTAGGGGTCTATAATTTTTATAACAGGTATATTTTAAATGATAGACAGAAGATCAACCAAAAATCCAGAAAAAACACAATACAAATGTTATAAATCCGGTTGCAGTTCAGTGAGTAAAATAAGGATTTGATCCCCAAGCAACACGACTTAGTACTTGGTGGAGAAAACCTTTTTGGCAAGCACAGAGGGAAGAAGTTTCTTTTAGTTGGTTACCAGGTTTGCACACATTTCAGGAGGGATTTTGGTCCACCCTTTACTGATCTTCTCTTAATCCTTAAGGTTTCTTGGCCATCATTTGGCAACTCAAAGTTTCAGCTCCCTCCATAAATTTTCTAAAGGATTAAGGTCTGGAGACTGGCTAGGCCACTCCATGACCTTAATATGTACTTCTCCATGCCTTTGTTGCCTTGACGGTATGTTTTGGGTCACTGTCATGCTAGAAGACCCATCCATGACCCAACAACTTCAGTGTTATGGCTGAGGGAAGGTGGTTCTCATCCAAGATTTTACAATACATGGCCTGTCCATTGGCCCCTCAATGCGGCAAAATTGGCCTGTACCTTTAGCAGAAAAGAAGCCCCAAAGCATAATATTTCAACCTCTGTGAGTTAATGCCAAAGAACTCAATTTTGGTTTCCTCTGACCACAGCACTTTCTACCAATATTTGTCTGAATCACAAACTTCAGATGGGCCTGTACATGTGCTTTCTTGAGGAGGGGGACCTTGCGGGCGCTGCAGGATTTCAATCTATGGCAGGGTATTGTGTTACCAATGGATTGTTTGGTGACTGTGGTCCCAACTGCCTTGAGATCATTCACAAGCTCCTCCCATGTAGTTCTGGGCTGATCCCTCACTTTTCTCATGATCATCCTTACTCCATGTAAGGATGGCAAAATCTTGCATGGACCCCCAGACCGAGAGGGATTGATGGATTTTTTTTTCCCATTTGCGAATAATCGCACCAACAGGTGTCTCCTCACAGAGTTTCTTGCTGATTGTCTTGTAGCCGATTCCAGCCTTGTGCAGGTCTACAATCTTGTCCCTGATGTCCACAGCTTTATGGTCTTGCCCATAATGGTGAGGTTTGAATGGAAGAAAGATTCTGTGGACAGGTGTCTTTTATACACATAACGAGTTGTCGTTTGGAGCACCTTCTTAAATTGACAGGACAAATCTGTGTACCACATACTGTAGCCAGTCTGTGGGAGCCAGAATTATTGTTGGTTGGTGGGTAGGGGGATTAAATACTTATTTTACTCACTAAACTGCAACTCAATTTTTAACATTTGTATCGTGTTTTTTCTGGATTTTTTTTGGTTGATATTCTGTTTCTATCCTTTTAAATACACCTATGATAACAATTATAGAGCCTTCGTTTCTTTGTAAGTGGGCAAACTTACAAAATCTGCAGGGGATCAAATAATTATTTTTGCCACAGGACGTCCGGAAAGGAGTATGCAGCATGCGTTTACTGTCCTTGTGGTGAAAGGGCTGGAGGAAGCTCCAAGCACCTTATAAAGGCTATAGGCTATATAAATCCTGTATAATAATAAGCTTAGGTGGCAATAAAGCGTGCAAACAGTGATGATAGGTAACAAGTTGAAAAGTTTACATTGTAAAGTGCATACATTTCAAACAGTTTGTTTTTACAGTTACAGCAAGAGATACAGGGTGACCCTGTCTTCCCTATCCACAACGTTGGACTGTAAATAGAGTCCAGGCTTCACTCATCACGGTGGGCATACTCTTGAACAGGCCGTCAGGAACTGTGTTACATAGGAATAGACCATGGCCCAGAACCTGCATAGCACTCTGTGGCTGACTACACACAATGAACCAAGTGCTGAGGTAAGCGCTCGTGCAGGATCCAGTGTTTGAACCAACATTACAAGCTGTCCTCATGGCATAGAGCCTGGGTATTGGCTCCCAAGATTTTACCAAGAATTATAAAAATTCACCTGGATACACTAGTAGTTGCAAAGATATGTACAGTTTTACTAACATATGCCAAAGTTCTAAAACTAGGTTCAGACTTTACAATTTTTTTTTTTACCTTTTTCATTAAGAAGTTAAATCTGACACCTGGCATTTGAGACAAATGGCTCTCTCCTTGCACTGCACAAAAAAGCGATCATAGGTTTTCTGTTGAATTCTTTCACCTTCAGTTTCTGGCTTAAGCACAGCTTGCCCACAAAGATTACAAACAGTTGAAGTGACGGTAAGTCTTACTTAGGTCGGCCATAGACAGTTCAAATCTCAGCCGGAACCGGCTGAGATTCGAACCGTGTGTGGGTAGGCTGAATGTACCCAAGTTGCGCGATCTATCAACTTGAGTACAACCAGCCTGTCAGATTTACTTATGATGATCTCTAGCAACTCTTTTAACCGCTAGCAACAATCACTGTCTTCTGCCAGCAGGGACAGGTTCCCTTGCCCGCCCCCCTCCGGCAGCATACAGTTGCTCAGCAGGAAGGATTCCCCTGTCAGCACTGTCTGTGTTGATGGGGAAATCATGCACATTTCTTTCCTGCAACCCGCGGGCAAGCCTAACCCCACTGCCGTGCCACTACTCGTTCATCAACCGTCAAGTTGTAGTAGCAGTCCACACTTCCTGGTATCATTGGTAATAGAAAATTGGATGGACATAGGGGGTAAAGAGGACTCTGTAGCTTGTGGAAAAAACGCAAGTAGTACAGCAACCAGCACTACCTCTTGGATCAAATTACATGCATCCTTTTTTTAATCTGATTTAGACAGTACTCTTCAGCAAGAGCAGATTAAGGCTTTGCGTAAAATAAATAAATGAAAAAAAAAAAAAAAAAAAAACACAATTTTACACATAGAATTATTAAGACACTGCAGTTTTTACCTTGTGATTTGATCCGATACTCACTCTGATGCAACCCTTGGAAAAGCTATTTGATAAATCATTTTCTAATCTTCCCATAATTCTAATATTCTGGACCAAGAATCATGCGAGAATAATTTATTTTTAAATACATTTTCATTTTATTTGGGAGAACATCATACATTGTCGCCTGCAAATAGGTTGCATATTGTAGAGGAAGAAGTTTGGCAGTATAGAAGAAACATACATTTTATTATAGAGGGCTTACACATCTAGAGAAGGTTCTCCATGAGAAATTTATACTGAGTTCAAAGTGTCGTTTCTGCTGCATGATGATGTGGCAAATTTCTATTTTTGCCAATAGGGAAAACAGTTCATTTTTTAAATTTATTTTAGATTATATTAAAAAGCAAAAGGGCGAACATACAAAATTGACACACTGTTCAGAGCAGCGGCCCATGCACAAAATGTATTGTGTGCTACGGTTTATAAAAGTTTTCAATAACTCAGAACATGCATAAAATGTCTGACCTGGATGAGTAGTATGTACAGTCTGTAGAGCATGAAGGAAGGGTGTGGGAGAGGGACAGGATGGGAAAAAAAAAAAAAAATCTTAAAGGTTACCCTTAAGCTTCAAGTGATCTTGCAGAGATGGAAAGGTAAAAGTCAAAATATATACCAAAAAATACAATGGAAATCAGTACATTTCATTATCTTGTGGAACAAATAAGCAAGTTCTTGTAGTCTTCAAACTTAGCAGTCCAGCAAATATTAAAAAAAGAAATGAACATGCAGTCTTGGTTTACAGTCACTAATGTTTTAACGTTTGGACAGAGCAATCTTCTTAAGTCCTGCACGGTCTAAACAAACGTTTAAAGTGTTCTCAGTCTATGCAGACTCAAGAAATCCATTAAAAAAAAAAAAAACCCTGCAGCTATTCAGTCGTGATCAGCCATTGAAGCAACTTTAATACTCACAATAAACTAAAATGTATTCATAACATCTATGTAACCTATAGATGCAGTTCCTGTACATCATAGGTTTATATATTAAATATTTGCAAAAAGAAAACATGCATACACAAAATACAATGCCAAGCTTTACAGACTTGATATGAATCAAAATTTACTTTAACATAATGTACACTGCTCAATTAAAAGTACCCTAGAATGAACAATCTTGATATCTTTTTTGTTTTTTTTTTGTCCTTTTTGAAAACATTTTTTTATTTTAAAGGGATGAAAAAATCTCCACAAATTTCGGGCAAAAAGTATTGAAATTAAATATTTGTTTGATCTGTGTTCAAGTAATAAATGTTCCTATGTAGAAATCTTTCCATAATCCTTAAAACTAAAAAATACAGTGAGTATAATACATAATCCTCAACATCTAATTTATACACCTGAGGTCAGCATTAAATAATAGCCAACATTTTATTTTGGCATTGGTTCGTATCCATTTTAAAATACATTTTGCAGCCTCGGTATATTTAAGACAACTCTAATCTATCTTTTAAAGACATTTAATAAACAAATGTCTTTTCAATAAATAGCTTTTGAGGGATGTACTTAAATTCGATTTGAAAAAAAATCTAGCTAGTGAACAAAAACAGAGATTTCCATTTGTAAACTTAAGTGTCAACAATGATAAGCGTGAGATGCTACACTAGATGTGCTTTCATGACAAACAGCCCAATACCTTCCCACGATTCAGAGACCAGATAGTGACAGGTTAGAAACGTGCACAATGCAAGTGCCTGGGTTTCACACTTTAGCATTTTCTTGTCTTGGGAGTATGAAAGTTTGCACACAGGAAACTGCTGAATTTCCCACAACGTTGAACTGTCTGCTATTAGGTCTTCTAGTGCCCATTGGCTATTGAAGCTGTTCTATCACAAAGCATGAATCTAGGACTTCTCAGGCAAGGTGTGAGTAAACCTGGACATGGAGTGTTGTCACTGGGCGTTGTTATTGCCAGTCCCGTTATTTTCCTTGGCATTTGTGTTCACTGAATTAATACCATCTTGCTGTCTGGCATCTTTCCTAGGAGGCATCCTTTCATTGATCCTGTCCAATCCCTTTGCTTCTTCAAAACTGCAGATTTTATGTTGCGGCGAAAATCCTCGTATTGCTTAAAATGCAAGTATGAAATGTTAGTTCAAGTAATTTGTATTTAATATGATTAACATATCAGAAATTGAATAGATATTAGCTGAATAATGTGACAGCACCGAACAGACAATTCTGAGGTTTTTTTTTTTTTTACAGCTTTGAACTAGCCACATGTATTCTTGCTATGCTTTCAACACAAAATCAATAATGCAAGCTGACATTGTATACATTTTAAATATATGTATGTAACACAACTGAACTTTTTTTTGCAGTGTTAATAAGAAAATCATGTAAATAACAGCTGACTGTTATCAGCGTAACCAAGTTTTAATTATGTGCTCCAATGTTTCTTAAACTTTTCCTCACATAGTACCCAAAAGCAGGGTATTTCCAGATCGCAACTGGGGATGCGCAAATGTGCTTGGGTTCGTTGAATACTAATACTAAATTCTGTCCATTTTACTGTAATAAAAAAATAAAATAAAAAAATATATATAGGAAACTGGTAACTGCTATGGGAGGCCTGTGTCAATACCAAGAATTTTCAAAAAAAAAAAAAATTTACATGCAGCTTAACGAGCAACATGTAAAATACAAAAATCTTTCTTAAAGCTGTACAATACATTTAGGAAACAGCATGGTTTTAAATTACATTTTTGATCACAGTATACTTTGATAGTATTCTATTTTCAGTGTAACCAAACAGTTGTCTCATGTCTAAAGCTGGCAATACACTGACCGAAATTCAGCAAGGACTGGACACATTTTGATTAGTATTTGATCAGTATGTGGCAGTCCCTGCATGACAGAAGTTTTTGATCGAATTCTGTTGAAGGGATGCGTTTAAAAACTTTTCTTTATCAGCGTATTCTGTGGGTGCTGCTGTCGGAATACAATTTTCCAGCGGGAGGGAATTGTGTGGCTGGAGGAATCAGAGTGTAGCAAAAAAAAAAAAAACAGCTTAACGGCTGGTCAATTTTTCAGAAGTGTTTGAGATAATACACCTGAATTTTTTAGTGCAGCAAAACACTTGCCTTGTTTCATATTTAAAATACTTCTTCCCGTTCGTGTGGCGTTTTGGGTTCACAGTTTTTTTTTAATTTGGTGTACGGTGGTGTGAAAAAGGCCGCTCCTGAATGAATTGTCAGCAACAAATGCCTAACCCACTCATATAATAAAAAAAAAGGTGTGGGGTGGACACACACAAATTAAAAGAAAAAAGGTAATGTTTTAACAATTGGAGAGCAAGCAATAAATCAGCGAGTGCAGACAAATATTGGCCCTTAAAAGGATTTTGGGGTGTATAGATTTGTGAATACAGGCAACACACAAGAGAACTTTGAATTGCACTGCAATTCAAAAAAACTAGCATAATTTGTTTAAGCAGACATAAACCCAGTCACTAAATCACTTAGAAAGTTTTTTTTTTTTTCTTTTTAATTGCTGGCTTTCATGAAAAAAAAAATCAAGTGGGTATCATTTGCAATGCGAGGCTACTTAAAAACTATTTTTCCAGCTACTTGCTTGTACCTCTGTACGGACTTTCAGGCTGGGTTCACACTGCTGCGGTGGCAGACATCGCATGTGATTCGCAGCGCACTGCTGTTCACATCACATGCGATGTCTGTGCTGTGCGATATCAGCCATACAGATAGTATGGCTGATATCGCACCGCATTCGGTCCAAACTCGCACAGGACCCTTTTTTTTGTTCGGACCAAAATCGGATCGCATGGGTGTTCACACCTATGCGATCCGAAAATGTCCGAATTGTCAGTTCGCATTGCGATATGCGGGCTGAACTGGGGGTGTCATTAACATTGTATGACACTCCCCAGCAGTTCGCATATGGCAGTGTGAACTGCCGTGCGAGCTGGTGCGATGCGGGAACCCGCAGTAAATTCGCTGCGTTCCCGCACCGCAGCAGTGTGAACCCAGCCTTAGTCGGAGGCCTGGAGAAAGTGTCAATGGACTACGAATGTGGTGAACAACTCACTTGTATTCCATTGAGAACTGTCTGTGGTGGCACACAGGTCTTGTTGTTCGTTCATGCTCTGTGAATGAATGACCTGGCAGGCAGAGCCATGCACAACCACGCTCATTTCAAATTTGACAACTGCTTGGGGGGGGGACGGGGGACCATCATGTTACACCCTAAATATGGGTGTAACATGTTGCTAAAGGTGTATTTGGCCTTTAATCTCTCCCGATGCAGCACTTCTTATGCTTTACCTATCACTGATAAAACATTGTCAATATTGCTGCTGTGACCTCACCCTTTTTTTAGTGAGGGGGCTGGCTTATCCAAAATTCCCTTTTTTGGTCCTTTTTTTAACACTTTTGTTTACATGTAAAAATCTGTATTTTTTGCTAGAAAATTAGTTAGAATCCCCAAATGTATACTTTTTTGGTGGGTGTTGCAATTTATGTCATACGGTATTTGCGCAGCGGTTTTTCAAACTCAAAAAAAAAAATACACTTTTTAAAAAATTTTCATGCAAAAAAAAAAAAAAAAAAAAAAATATAACCCAATTTTTTTGTAAAATATATATATAAAAAAAAAAAAAAAAAAAAAAAGAGGATGTTACGCCGAGTAAATAGATATCAAATATGTCACTCTTTAAAATTGTGCATGCCTTTGCAACGGCGACAATGTCAATTTTACTATCAATAGGTGACGTTTAAAAATTTTTTTACAGGTTAGCACTTTAGGTTTACAGAGGATGTCTAGTGCTAGAATTACTGCCCATGATCTGACGTTCACGGCAATACCTCACATGTCTGGGACAATCGGTGAGTGCGTGCCTTTGTGCGCTAGCACGGGCACTCTAATTTTTTTAAAAATTAGGAATGTATTTATATACACTATTTATATACACTGTTGCCCAGTGCCGACTTCCTGTTGGGCTCTGCACGTGGGCTGTGTGAACACGCCGGAGCTCATCCTTAGCCGTCACAAGGAATGTAAACATCCTTTGTAATAGCAATAGGCATGTGACAGGTACTCTTTATGGAGGGATCTGAGGTTCATAAGACTCCAAATCGCTCCTCTACCCTTAAAAGCATTCAAAACACCAAGATTAGCGTTTTTTAATACTTTTTGATTTGTAAAGAATGGTGCCGTTGACATCCTGGCTAAACCAGAAGTGATTTCATGTCATCGCCTCTGGCTTCCTATCAGAAGCAGCTGATCAAAGTCAAATCTGTCTTTGTTTGGCTGTCCAGTGGGACGGGAGAGCCCGTGCAAACCACGAAAAAAGGGGGGGTGGCTCTAAAAAAAAAAAAAAAAAAAAAAAAAAAAAAAAACAGTACTTGATACCTGCAGGCGTCATCCCAGTATAACCAGCGAAAGTCTAACGACGTATGGTTAAGTTGTTGGTCGTTAAGTGGTTAAAAGAGAGGTAGTGCATTATGGTTACAAAGAATTTGGTCTGGCAAACTTCTGCTTTAATTCGCCAGGACTGCTAATTTCAAACTCGCTTGATCCACTGTGAACCCATGGTAGAGACCAACCTGAACCTCATCCCTAATCAGAGCACAGTTGTTTAAAGTGTATGTCTGGACAACACTGACAATGCAACAGTACATCTCTGCAATGTACATACATTTCCTCATATTTTGTATCTTTTAAGCAGAACTCCAGACAAAAATAAGATAAAGATTAATAGCCCAGTAAATATAAAAACACAAACCAGCTTTTGTTACTGTGCTCCAATCCAGAGACTTCCCCCACAGTGCTTATTTTCTGTTCCTAGATGTCTTCAGTCCAACAGCCAACATCAATCAACTCACTTCCTCTGTGCCCAGGTCATCCTGGGCCCACGCCAGTTTGCTACTGAACAGTGAAAAGAGAAGCAGCACAGTGATATGCTCACCTCACTCTGTCACTCTGACCTCTCTTCCTATCAACAAGCTTCATGTCAGCATATGACCCACCTCGCTTTGTGCTGCTTCTTCTCTTTATAATATACAGGAGCTGCACAAGGCCTATACCAGGTCAAATTTAGGTACTTACACTGCTTGCATTTTAAAATAATTTTTTTTTTGACTTACCAGTAAATTTCTTCTCCTTGAGTACAGTACAGGAAACAGACTTCTATAAATCATTATGCCTGGGGTATATGCAGACTTCTTCAGACTCAACGCTGGCAAAAAAGAAAGGCTGCAGGGACACCCCCTATATAACCTCTCCCACTCACAGCTAGCTAGCTTAAAGGAGAGAGAATGGCCCTGTGTCCTGTACTGTACTCTACGAAACTGATTTTACTGTTAAGTCAAAAATCCTATTTCACCTATCATACAGTACAGGACCCAAAGCTGCTTTAATCTTCACAACTGGGACGTCCAAAATCAGTCCCCCTTATAGCGGATGGGCTACACAGCAAACAATGCCAACAGGCATACACAACTGGTCAAGACGGGCAAAGCATACTCAGAGCAGTTTGTAGCAAACAAACATCCGAGCAGTCCTTGGCATCTACCTGGTAGAAAAGGTCTTTGGTAATTTTTCAAAAAAATTAAAAGTCGGAAGCTACAAATATTATAGCTGCTGACTTTTAATAAAGACACATCAGTCCGGGGATTCAGCGCTGTCCTCACCTGGGCCAGTTCTTTGGGGAGTGTGGGAAGCTGGCTGTCACTTCTACTGGCTCACAGCCTGCTTTCCCCTGTGCATGCGGGAGTCACGCTGTGCTTTGTGAATGGACCCGCAGCCCCCTGGGACCTGTGATGTAACCCAGGAGGTTGTGGGCAGGGAGGGGATGGGGGCCAAACTTCTGCCTAGGCAATCCAACCAGAAGTGGGAGCGGATACCTGTTAAAACTAGGTTTTCGCTCCCAGGAAAAAAAAAAAAAGGGTTCACAGTAGTAGCAAAAGGAGGGAGGGAGGAAGATCAGCAGAAATTCTGATTTTAAGTGAAGTTCCACTTTAAGAAATTTGTAAACAAAAGCCTAGCTGGCAGCCTTGCAAATCTGAGTACCTAATGCTGAAAAGCCAATCAGACACTAACAGTTTTAGTAGAATATGCCTTAAAGGCCACTTTCACACTAAGGCACTTTACAGCCATTTTAGCGCTAAAAATAGCACCTGCAAAGCACCTCTCCTGTCACTTCAGGGTGAAAGCCCGAGTGCTTTCACACTGGAGCGGTGCGCTTGCCGGACGTTAAAAAAAAAAGTCCTGCAAGCAGTATCTTTGGGGCGGTTTATACACCTCTACTCCACCCCCCCCCTTGCCCATCGAAATGAATGGGCAGTGCTTCGGCAGCGGCGCATTTATCCCCTTCGGGGGGGGGGTGTTTAAAGCGCGCCACTTAAACAGCGGTAAAGCGCAGCTAAAACTAGCAGCACTTCACTAGCTACCGCTCCCACTGCCTCAGTGTGAAAGTTCCCTATAAGAGAAGGGAGGAATCCTATTACTATAGGCCTTAATGATACATTTTCTGATCCCCCTAGCAATAGTCAAGTGAGAAGCACGGAGCCCCTTTTGGAGACCTTCAAAAAGAACAAAGTCTTAATTCCTAAACGTGCCAGTAGCTGAGAGGTAAACTCACCACACATCTAGACAGTGGGGAGACATTTCCTTAGCATGTTTAGAAGCAGGGCATAGAGAAGGATAGAAAATAACCTGATTAAGGTTGAAGACATAGACCACCTTCAGAAGACTGAAAGCCTTGGCACTCAAGACAACCATGTCCTTGTGCAACACCAAAAAGGGTTCCTTAGAGCAGGGGTCTCCACACTGCAGCTTGGGGGCCAGATACAGCCCTTTGGTTGCCTTTATCCGGCCCTTGGGGCACTATTCATCCCACTGATATGATACACTATTCTGCCCCCTGACACCAAAAATGGGGCATAATTCTTGCCACTGACATCAACAATGTGATACCATTTCAATCACTAACACCAACAATGAGGAACTATTCCCCCCCCCCCCCCCCCCAATACCAAAAATAGGGCACTGTTTACTCCCACTGATGTCAAAAGAAAATTCTACTGGCCACAGTCCAGCCCCTCTAAAGTACAGTAAACCTGCCCCATTGTTTAGAAAGTTTGGAGAACACTGCCTTAGAGGATAAAGGTTGTCAACTCTGAAACTCTCCTCTCAGAGGTGATAGGAACAAAAAGTTCCTCATAGGTAAGGCAAGACCAGAGAATATCCCTGATAGGTTCAAAAGGTGGCTTCTGAAGAGCCAAGAGAACCAAATCAAGATCCCAAATGAATAAAGGGGAACAAACGGGGAGAGATGTGAGCCACTCCCTAAACAAAGAGTTTAACTAGAGAGTGAAATGCTAAGAGTCTGTAAAAGAGAACAAATAAGGCTCAGATTTGTCCCTTAATAGTACTGGAGGCCAAATGCTGGTCCAGACAGTAGGAAAGAACGGATACATCCCACAGAGTACTTTCTAGGATGAAAATTTCTCGACTCGCACCAAGCAAAAGCAAGGTTTTCGACTTCCTGTCTCTTAGGACCATTGCTTCAACAGCCATGCTTAAAAGCGAGTGACTGAGGAGCAGCCTGGAAAACTGGTTCTTGGAATAGGTCTAGAGGATATGGAGGCTATGGAAGGGCCCATAGAGCGTCTGCAAGGAGCTTGAGTTTGTGACCCCTAGGTGAATTTGGAATGTGATTGTAATCGCCTGACTTTCCTCCTCATTCCTGTGGAGTTGCCAAGGGAGAATCTGGAGGGCAAAAAGGCATACATCAGGTTGAAATGATTCCACAGCATTACCAAAGCATCCAGAATGAAGGCGCGAGATTCTCTGGACCTGGCAACAAACATCTCAAGTTTACTGTTGAATCTGAACCCCAGGAGGTGCACACATATGGTGTTCCCTACCTGTTGCATAGAGCAAGAAAGACCTGCGGATAGAGTCAATTCCCCCGTATCCCGACGAGGACAAGAAAGTCTGCTTGACCATCTTCCATGCCTGGTATGTGAACTGCAGTCAGGGCCAGAATTTGCAGCTCTACCCAAGAGAGGATCAAAGTGATTGTAAAGCTTTGTTTTTTTTTTTTTAAATAACAAACATGTTATACTTACCCTCCTCTGTGCTAGGATTTTGCACAGAGTGCCCCCCTCCCCCCGATCCTCGCTTTCTGGGGTCCCCCCCCCCCGCGTCGCTCCTGATTACTCCTCTTCTCAAGTGCGCCCAAGGAGAGCTACAATTCATGGGGGCACTCGTGTGGGTGCTCCCGAGTCCTGCTGCTGCGTCCATTGACACAGGCAACCGGACTCCGCCCCACCCCCCAGCCAATGGCTCCTGCTGCTAGCAATCTATCCAATGAGGACCCAAGACAGCAGTTGGAGCTGCTGTGCTCGTCCCTGAAACCATCAGGTTCAGGTAAGAAAAAAGGGGTCCTGCCGTACAAAAAGGTTTTTCACCTTAATTCATAGAATGCATAAAGGTGAAAAACAGTGAGGATTTACAACCCCTTTAAGTCTGCTTCTCTTATAGGCATAATGTCTGTTGTCCTCACTTGGGCTAGTTCGTCACTAAACTTTGGGTTCCCGGCGCCGGCATCCTAACTGTGGGTAGCTGGATATGCTGCTTTCAGCTTCACAGCTGGTTGCCCATTGTGCGAGCCGCGCTGCACTTTTTGAATGGTCAACCAGTTTTCTAGGACCCGTGACATGAACCCATCAGTGTAGACAGTCTGCTTGAGTTTTGTAGATTTCTGTAGTAAACATGTCACCCTGATCAGAATATTTAGAAGACAAGGATTCCTCCTGAGCAGATATTTCCTTACTCTGGTATTGTGTCTGGCTCAAAAGGCAAAGCCAAAGACAGAAGCTGGAGGTTGAAAGGGTACGCCCATGGTCCCTGTAGTTTAAGGCCCAAGTAGGCCAGAAAGTTTGCAAATGATATCAGACATTGTGGCAGAAAATTCCTCTAGACAGAAACGATGAGCTAAACCTAGCTTGGTTTATGGACTGGCAGAATGGCCAGAGGAAGGCAGAGAGTCAGAATGGGGCAACCATTAGAGCAGAGGGTACCTGAGCCCTCAACTGATGTATTAAAACCCCAAGAGAGCTAAAAATGGAACCTGAGCTACTGAGCCCAACTGACCCCTCTTAGCTTTCTGTTTATGGTTCGCGTGTGTGTGTGAACAAAATGTCCCAGGAAGTACTTATGACCCCCGCAGAAGTGGTACAGACTGAGGAATGCCTCCTTGGTGCAAGCACCTTTAAGCTGCTGTAACCCAGGATTAGAAAAGACTAAAACGCTATTAATGCAATCTCAAAGATAAGAACCTGGAGATGTTCCTCAACTGGTGTCTCGAATATAAAAAAAGAGGAAGGGGCTGGTTGCACATGTGCAGTGACCACCCTCAAAACAGGCTGTGAAAACACCCAATGCGTTCATGTTGTGTAGGTGCAGTACAGTGCCACCAAGAGGGTGAATGGCGCAAAAGCACCACACTAGATACTATTCAGTAGGATGAGTAAAACAAATGCCAACAACCCTTAACACCGGCTACCCTGTAATGCCTGAAAACGTGGTAGCAGTCCTAAGTGCATCCCAGAAGAGAAATTAAATGGGTGAATGTTTAAAGGGCATCTGGGCCTGTACTCCCCACTTCAGTGGTAGGTAAAGGTTGAACCTCATGCTCGTTTCACCCTACACAGTAGGCATAACCCTGCAGGGATCTTCTGGGGCTGGGCTCTGCACCAGGCAGACTAGGGCTCTGGATCTGCACCACGTGCCAAGTGAAGCACCCACAGCAGGATTCAGTGCATTGCAAAGTAACATTACAGACCTTCCCGGCACCATCCACAATGTGAGGTCTGGGTACAGTCAAGCCTTTGCTGAGGAGTTTGCCAATCATAAAACATACAATGGTCTTCAGGCAAAAAAAAAAAGAATAAAACAAATTAAGCAAAAACGGCTTTGGCAGCCAGAAATAAAGTTAAAGCAGCTTGTGTCCCGTACGATCAAGAAAAATACACTTAGTCATGTTTTAATGATTACAGATCTGCATTAATGTGCATCTTTTAGATTTGCTTAGCATTCAGCTTTAACACTAGTACAAGTACAGTATCTGTTAATCTGCTAAAATTCCAATGTGCTCCTAACTTCCAGTTTGAGCTGACAACACTGCTTCTGCTGCATTGAAATCTCAAGGTCGACAGAACTATCATAACTATTGTTATGAAGATAAAGAGGTGGAGGGTGTCTACTAGTCCAGCATGGGAGAATCAGGTAGGGCTGAAAATGTTGCTTGGCATTTCAGTGCAGACAGCACTGTCAACCTACTGGATGACTAGCAGATTGACAGGTATTTAATATACCTACAGTGATTTTAAAAAGGACAACACATGGGGAAATGTACTTGTATTGCAGAGATATACTGTTTTTGCCAATTAAAAAAAAAACAAAAAAAAAAAAAAAAACAAAAAACACACAAAAAAGTTTTACATAATCCTTGTAAATGAAGCGATCTGGAAAACAGCTTATGGCACCGCAGGAAAAGTTTGGAAAACATTATAATTGCATAAAAATTTACCTCTTATCATGAGTGTAAAGTAGAACTCCACTAAAAACAAATTCACATACGCGTCCAAAAATAATTAGAGAGGCCAAGATCAGCAATATATATATATATATATATAAAGTGCATTAGTTCATCGTGGAATTAGTTCACCTTTGTTATATCAAAAATGTCTCTACATAAACTGTCCACACGGTAAGCCTGCATTCACACTATAGCGTTTTGATGCATGTACACAAAATTGTGCATTTACAAAACTCACAAAGAAGAGCTTGCGCAAGCAGTGCCATTCACTGTTAAAGAATGTGTTACCTCAACATTTCATATTCCTGATATGTGCCTTTTGTACTATGTACTTGTGATAAAAAAAAAAAAAAAAAAATCCTGTTCTCCTTGCATTCCTCCCTTTGTGTGAAATCCCTGGCATTACTGCCAGTCCCCCGGATTTCCTATTTCAAACTGTCCACGCTAGGACTCAAGCACATCCATCCCAGGTATGATCAGTTTTCTGGCTGAGCTGGGAGAACAGCCTGTCTGTTCTCCAATTTGCTAACATAAACCCCACCCCACTCCCACAGAGAAACTCTGCGTATTCCTGTTTCTCCACGTCCCTAATCCCCTATTCAGCTGAGAGCAGAGGTTATATGATCACTAAAAAAAAATAATTTTTTTTTTTTACACACAAATGTTTTGCCTTTCAT
Organism: Aquarana catesbeiana; assembly: GCF_042186555.1. Classification (NCBI taxonomy): domain Eukaryota; kingdom Metazoa; phylum Chordata; class Amphibia; order Anura; family Ranidae; genus Aquarana; species Aquarana catesbeiana. Next base: position 142,220,519 of record NC_133331.1, read on the forward strand.
TTCTATTTTTGGCCCCTTTCGCGCTAGCGGTCTGATTGTGTCTGCTTGTCAGTATTTCGATTGGACCCCCTCCATTCTGCTTACACCTGTCTACATCCAATCCGATCTGCTAAATTAGACAGATGGGGATCTGGCCCTTCCATCTAGTGGATCAAATGGCATTTGGGTGTAAACTGAAAGACGGTCCGTTTACATTTGACCGCCCATAGAGGAGAGGGGGCTGTGTCTGTATCCTATCTGCATTAGTGGAGCGGATGTGGACCAACCATCCACGTGCTCAGCGGGAATCACCGGACTGATCCCCCACTGAGCAGACTCCTGGTAGATTTCGCCCCGTGAGAAAGGGGCCTTAAACTAAATGGATTGTTTTGCAAAGTAGACTTCACATATAATTTAATGGCACCATAAACGCTGCAAAATAGACATGTTTTTCATGAAAAGGGGTGATAAAACACAAGGTTTAAAAGCACACGAAACTCAGCACTCAAAAAAGGTGCATGAGCTGCTTTGCCACACTTGTGCATAGGGCAGCCTATGGTGCGATAAGGCACAAAAACTAAACGCTATAATGTGAATTAAGCTAAGGGCATTGGAACATATTACTATAATAAGTGAATACGGTACATAGTACTATGTAAAATATGGAATATTTAAATTTAAAGATGTGGACAGACTTGTGCTGAAAGGTTCACGTGGTTTACAAAAAGTAGATATGAAAACACAATAGTGCAAATTGCAAACTCACTCTCCCCACACTGAAAGTCCAAATTTAGTCATCAAGGGCCAGATACAGAATGCGCTGGTGAGCACTTATCTCACCAATGTTGAAAGCCCGTAGACACTGCCCACACACTGGGGTTGTGTTGTTTCAAACTAAAGTCCCCTATAAGATACCAAAAACAGAAAAAAGTTTTTCATAGCAACCAAATTCTTTATTTCATCTTGAAACCTGCTGCAGGAAACCAGTTACTGGAATCTGGCTTTAACAGACAGGTTCTGGATGGTCAAATTAGAACTCCGGACATATTTAAAACATGCCCTTTAGGTTTACAGGATTTTTTTACTCAACGTAAAATTCTCTTCTCTACTTTCATTGAAGGGCACAGCCACGTACAGAAGGAGAATGCTAGGTGCAACCAAACTAAAAGCACACACAGGGGACAGGCTTCCGGAGGTGCCCAACCCCCCCCCCATCTGCCAAAAGGAGTTTAGCAAGTAGTCAGCCGTATACATGAAAGACACATAGCGGAGGAGAGCAAAAAAAAAAATCCCAAGAAATTCTTTAAGTATGTAAACAGTAAAAAAGGGAGGACAGACTATACTGGCCCCATAAAGAATGAGGAAGGACATCTGGTTACAAAGGATGGGGAGATGGCAAAGGTATTGAATTTATTCTTCTCCTCAGTCTTCACGAGTGAATCGGGGGGCTTCAGTAACCAAAACTGCAGTGTTTATCCTCATAACACAACACAGGAAGCACCTCCATGGTTAACAGAGGACAGAATTAAAATTTAGACTTGAGAAACTTAACATTAATAAATCACCGGGACCAGATGGCTTGCATCCGAGGGTACTTAGGGAACTCAGTCAAGTGATTGCCAGACCGTTGTTCCTAATTTTTACAGACAGTCTACTGACTGGAATGGTACCAGCTGATTGGAAAAAAGCCAATGTAGCACCAATATTTAAAAAGGGCCCAAAATACATCCCTGGGAATTACAGACCAGTTAGCCTAACATCAATAGTACGTAAACTCTTTTAGGGGATAAGGGACTATATACAAGATTTTAGTAATGAGAACAGTATCATTAGCAGTAATCAGCATGGATTCATGAAGAATTGTTCTTGCCAAACCAATCTACTAACCTTCTATGAGGAGGTGAGTTGCCATCTAGATAAAGGAAAGCCCGTAGACGTGGTGTATCTGGATTTTGCAAAAGCATTTGACACAGTTCCCCATAAATGTTTACTGTACAAAATAAAGTCAGTTGGCATGGACCATAGGATGAGTACATCGATTGAAAACTGGCTACAAGGGCGAGTTCAGAGGGTGGTGATAAATGGGGAGTACTCGGAATGGTCAGGGGTGGGTAGTGGGGTTCCCCAGGGTTCCATGCTGGGACCAATCCTATTTAATTTGTTCACAAACGACCTGGAGGATGGGATAAACAGTTCAATCTCTGTATTTGCAGACAATACTAAGCTAAGCAGGGCAATAACTTCTCAGCAGGATGTGGAAACCTTGCAAAAAGATCTGAACAAATTAATGGGGTGGACAACTACATGGCAAATGAGGTTCAATGTAGAAAAATGTAAAAATGCATTTGGGTGGCAAAAATATGAATGCAATCTATACACTGGGGGGAGAACCTCTGGGGGAATCTAGGATGGAAAAGGACCTAGGGGTCCTAGTAGATGATAGGCTCAGCAATGGCATGCAATGTCAAGCTGCTGCTAACAAAGCAAACAGAATATTGGCATGCATTAAAAAGGGGATCAACTCCAGAGATAAAACGATAATTCTCCCACTCTACAAGACTCTGGTCCAGCCGCACCTAGAGTATGCTGTCCAGTTCTGGGCACCAGTCCTCAGGAAGGATGTACTGGGAATGGAGCGAGTACAAAGAAGGGCAACAAAGCTAATAAAGGGTCTGGAGGATCTTAGTTATGAGGAAAGGTTGCGAGCACTGAACTTATTCTCTGTGGAGAAGAGACACTTGAGAGGGGATATGATTTCAATATACAAAAACCGTACTGGTGACCCTACAATAGAAATAAACTCTCTTCTGCAAAAAAGTTTTAACAAGACTCGTGGCCTCTCAGAGAAAACTGAGAGAAAAGGATTTCATGGCGAGTACAAAAATCCCACTTCCTCTTTTGTTCACTGAAGGACACAGCCATACTTCATGATGGATGGGATGTCCGAAAGCAGTGCCAGAAAGAAGTGTGGCCCATAAACAGAAAACAACAGAACAGGGAACTGCACCATGGCAGAATTCAAACTGCCACCTGCACAACTTTCCGACCGAAGCTGGCACCTGCACAAGCAGCTACGTCGACCTCATAGAACTTGATAAATATGGGAACAGACAATCAAACAGCCACCTTGCAAACTTGAACAACCGAAGCGGAATAATGAATAGCCCAAGTCACACTCAGCACCCTGGTAGAATGAGCAGTGACCAGAAACGGAGGTTCTAAGCCTAGACAACAGTTTGGCAAATCCACCAGGAAATAGTGGACGGCAGGGCCATTAAGAACAATAAAGAAAGAGTCGGATTTGCAAACAGGGGCCGTAGTGGAATGGTAAACCCCAATGGCCCGAACTACATCCAGGCAACGAAGGTCCACCTCTCTGAGATGAGAAGGATGAGGGCAGTGAGATGGTAGATCAAAGTCTTCACTCAAGTGGGAGGCCAACACCACCTTAGGGAAGGACAGATGAGAGTAAAGAATTACTTTATCCTCCTGTAACAGTAAATAGCTGATCACAAGAAAGGACTGCTAGCTCAGACACCCTACATGCAGAGGTAATAGTCACTAGAAAGGTCACTGTCTGAGACAAAGACAAACAGGGAACATCCTCAATATTTAAAAAAGGAGGCTTCTGCAAAGCCAAGAGAAGACTGAAATCCAAAGAGGGCAAAGAGAGTCAAAGATATAGGTGGGGGGGGGGGAAGACTGCCCAGGTAGCCCCTTGATTGAAGGTACAAATAAGGGAGACGGAAGCCAAAAGGTTGTTGAAAGAGAACAGCCAAGGCAGATACTCACTGAAGGCCATAGCTCCTACAGGAAGGAAAAGACGGGAGCAATGAGAAACTTGCGAGAATGAAATTTCAGAGACTCCCAGTAGGTGAAGTAGACCTTCCAGATGTGATAGTAGATGAACCAGAAAGTGGACTTCTAAGCACGAAGCATGGCACAAATGAAAGCATGGGGAAGGCCTTAGTTCTTTAGCACCCGTCTTTCAACAGCAAAGCAGTTAAAGCCATCAACTGTAGAGCAGGGTGGCAGATTGAACCTTTGCAAAAGAAGATCCATGCCGAGAGAATGGAGCCACAGAGAGTCTGTGACCAACCAAACGAGAACTGCGAACCAAGCCCTGCATGGCCAGTCTGAAGCCACCAGGAAAACCCAGAATTCCCTCTTGTTGGATTCCTGGGGAAGGGGTTTTTAGAGGTAAAGGCATATATCAGGAAGTACACGTGTCACCAGAGCATCTGATCCGAGTTATGTTGACCTGGCACTGAACTTGGGAACTTTTTGATTGAGTCTGAATGCAAAGAGATCAATGTCCAGACTTGCCCAGCTCTGACAGCTCTGGAGAGAAACGTCAGGATGCAGGGACCATTCCCCCTGATCTGGCGATCAAGAGTTTCCACTTGCCAGTTGTTCCCCTGCAACTAGAACTGTCAAAAGGACTGGTACATGAAGTTATGCCTGAGGATGAGAGAGGCCTCCAGGGCCGCAGCCAAGCTCCTGGTGCCCTTTTGGTGATGGATGTAGGCTGCTGTTGTGGTATTGTCTGATTGTACCCCGATAGGGCAATACTGGAGGGGAGTCGTCCAACAGAAGAGAGACAGATTACCTTAAGTTCCAGGATATAGATGGCGAGACTGGTCTCCTCCTGAGACCAACGGCCCTGTACGAATAAATTGTCCATTATACCTCCCCACCCGAAGAGACTGGTGTCTGTGGTGACCACCCACCAATTGAGAGGGAGAAATTTACCACCAGGTAAATGCTGCATATACAGGTGCATCTCAAAAAATTAAATAGTATCAAAAAGTTAATTCATTTCAGTAATTCAATTCAAAAAGTGAAACATATATTATTGGGCGGCACAGCGGTGTAGTGGGTAGCACTTTCGCCTAGCAGTAAGAAGAGTTGCTGGCGAGGGAACCAAGACAGTGTCTCCTAAGCTGTCCGATAGACTGACACAACTGTATATAGTACACAAAGCCTACCTGACGCCGGTGAGATTGGCAAAGTTCCAGCACACGCCGGATCTGACGTGTCGCTTATGCAAGGCTGACCCAGGATAGTTTTACCATCTCATATGGAGCTGCACTCATGTACAGACATATTGGACGCAGGTTGCCCATTTCCTCAATGATAATATGGGATCCCCTGTGGTGCTGGACCCTAAGTTATGTATTTTGGGGCTACTGCCAGACATAGAGGTGGACAAATATCACACAATATTCATTTTTGAAACATTATTCCTAGCACGTAAAGTGATAGCTCAGAGATGGATGCAGAACGTGCCCCCCATACTACAGTTATGGAAAAAAGCAGTTAATGACACCCTGCCATTCAAGAAACTGATCTATGCCCACAGGGGATCTTCACAAAAATATTCCAAGATCTGGGACAGATGGTTGAAGGATGGGGAAATCTGTGTATAATTGTTCCATACCCAGTGCAGAGTTCCCCTGTACCTGTGGCACACCTTGTTTATAGGCTGGATTAAATTGCCACCTGATTCACTGCACCTGTGAATATGTGTAAAACACTTGCATATTTAATTTCGCTGTCATAATATGTAACTGACCTTCTATGGCTATATGTACCTGAATGGCTTGCAAAATGTGCTTTATATCAATAAAAATAGGATTTTTATAACAGCTTACCTGTAAAATCCTTTTCTTTTGAGGTACATCACGGGACACAGAGCCTCAGTAATTACTGATGGGTTATAGGTGATTGGACACTGGTCACACCCTAGACAAGAAGTTCAACCCCCTATATAACCCCTCCCCTTCCTGGGGATACCTTAGTTTTGTAGCAAAGCAATATAAGTGTATTATAAGAGGGGCGGGACCTCTGTGTCCCGTGATGTACCTCAAAAGAAAAGGATTTTACAGGTAAGCTGTGTTAAAAATCCTATTTTCTTTCTTGTACATCACGGGACACAGAGCCTCAGTAATTACTGATGGGATGTCCCAGAGCAATGCTATTTGAGGGAAAGGGACCACACAAAGTAGGGTGTAATCAGACCTGAGGACCTCGTACCGTTGCCTGCAGCACACTACGCCCAAAGGCGATATCCTCATGCCTTCCCACATCCACCTGATAAAATCTGGAGAATGTATGGACTGAAGACCAGGTTGCGGCCTTGCAGATTTGAGCCATAGAGGCCCGGTGATGCACCACCCAAGAAGCACTAATAGCCCTTGTGGAGTGTGCCTTGATTTGAAAAGGTGGAATTTTCTGTTTCAAACCGTAAGCTTAAATAATCATTTGTCGAATCCATCTTTAAATGGTAGACTTTGGCGCTGCCTGTCCTCTATTGGGACCTTCTGGCAGTACGAACAAAAGATCCGTTTTGCGAATTTGAGCAGTTGCTTCCAGATAGGCCTTGACTGCTCTTACTACATCCAAAGAATGTAGTGACCTTTCTTCCGTAGAACAGGGATCTGGAAAAAAGGAAGGTAGAACAATATCTTGGTTTAGATGAAATCGGAAACCACTTTCGGTAGAAAGCTAGGATGAGAGCGCAATACCACTCTATCCTTGTGTATGATTAAATAAGGCTCTTTACAGAAAAGAGCTGCTAATTCTGATACTCTTCTAGTAGAAGAAATGGCTACCAGAAAAAATTAACTTTCTTGTCAAAAAGACCAAGGGAATTTGACGTATTGGTTCAAAAGGCTGTTTCTGTAAAACTGACAGAACCAAATTCAAGTCCCAGGGGTTTAGGGGCGCCCTAACCAGAGGATTAAGACGCGTTACCCCCTGTATAAAGCTTCGGACTAAAGAATGCGAAGCAAGCAGCCGTTGAAATAATACTGACAAGGCCGAGACCTGGCCCTTGATGGTACTCAAGGCCAGCTTCATTTCTAATCCCATTTGTAGAAAATCAAGAATTCTACTTATGACATATTTTCTGGGATGCCAAGCCCTGGATACACACCAGAAGATCTAAGCTTTCCAGACTCTTATGATAAATCATTCTGGAAGCTGCCTTTCTTGCATTGATTAAGGTACAAATCACAGGACCTGAAAGCCCACGACTCTTCAGAACGTGGGTTTCAATAGCCAGACCCTCAAATTTAGTGTTTGTAAGGCAGGATGGAACACTGGACCTTGGGATAGTAGGTCTGGACGTGACGGTAGGGTCCACGGGGGACCTACTGCCATCTTTACTATTTCTGCATACCAAGCTCTTCTGGGCCATGCTGGGCCACCAGGAGTACCGACTTCCTTTCCTGCCTGATTATTCTGCGAAGAAGTCGTGGCAGTAGCAGAATAAGAGGAAATGTATAAATCAGGGAGAATTGATGCCATGGAGTCACCAACGCATCTGTCCCACATGCAAGAGGATCCCTTGTTGTTGACACAAAGTTATCAATCTTGTTGTTGAACCTGGATGCAAAGAAGTCTACATCCGGAAACTCCCATCTTTGGCATATGGCCAAGAAGACGTCGGGGTGAAGAGACCATTCCCCTGGGAATAACTGCCGGTGACTCAAGTAGTCCGCCTGCCAGTTCTCTACTCCCGCAATGAAGATTGCCGATATGCTCGGCACATGCTTCTGCCCAGATTAAGATCTGGTTTACTTCTCCTTGGGCTGCACGACTCCTGGTGATTGATATAAGGCACTGCTGTGGCATTGTCGGACTGGATCCTGACAGGGCAACCCTGTAACCTGAGTGTCCAGGCCTTTAGGGCTAGATACGCCACACGGATCTCTAGAATGTTGATGGGTAAGGTCCTCTCTGTCTTGGACCATCTCCCTTGGACAGTCGACTGTTCCAGAACTGCTCCCCAACCCAAAAGACTGGCATTTGTTGTTACCACTGTCCCGGCAACTGGAAAAGAGGGTTTTCCCTTTTGCAGATTTTCGGGTATCAAGCACCAACTGAGGCTCTGACGCACTGTAGGAGACAGATGCATCGGGAAATCCAATGCCTGAACCTCCTTGTTCCAGGCAGACAGGATACTGTTTTGCAGCAGTCTCGAATGAAACTGAGCATAGGGAACTGCTTTGAATGAAGCCACCATCTTCCCCAGTAGCCTCATACAAAGGCGAATAGGAGGATCTTTCTTTGCCCTGACTACCTGAATCAGTTCTTTTATGGTACTGATCTTTGCCTGGGGTAAAATACCCTCTTCTGGGCTGTATCTATGACCAGACCTAAATATTCTAGTCTTCTTACTGGTTTCAAAGAAGACTTTTCTGAGTTGAGGAGCCAACCTAGGTATTCCAGGTAGTTGACTGTGGTGACCAAGCTTTGGTCCAAGCGGGCTACCAAGCGGTCTATCAAGAGCAGGTCGTCTAGGTATGCTATCACCGTTATACCTTGGGCCCTTAATCTGGCCAGCGGAGGGGCCAAGATTTTTGTAAACACCCGAGGTGCAGTAGCTAGCCCGAAAGGCAGAGCTATAAACTGAAAGTGGCGTTTTTCTACTTAGAAACGCAGGTACTTTTGATGAGCAGGGAAAATAGGTACATGCAGGTATGCGTCCTTGATGTCTATTGATGCCAGAAATTATCCTTCTTGTAGGATGGAGACTACCGATCGGAACGATTCCATGCGTAAGGATCGTATTTTTAGGAATCGGTTTAGATCCTTGAAAATCTAAAATGGGTCTGACATCTCCATTTGGTTTTGGAACCGTGAAAAGGTTTGAATAAAACCCCAATCCCTGCTCTTGCGTGGGAACAACCACGATAACTTTTTGCGACAATAGTCGCACCAATGCTAGAAGAGAGACTTCTTTTTCTCTGGGTCTCTGGGAACATTTGATCTAAGGAAACTAGAAGAGGGGAATTTTCGGAACTCTAGTTTGTAACCTAGAGTTAATGTGGACATCACCCATCTGTCCTGGAAATCCTCCTACCAGAGCCTTGAGAACTGTAGCAGTCTTCCCCCCACCCGAGCGAGCAGGGGCACTCCTTCATAAAGAGGCTTTAGCGTCTTGTCTAGTAGGCTTCCTCCCACAGGACTTCTTTTGTCCCTGGGTCGACTCTGAGATTTATTTCTTGAGCCTGACAGGAGGACGTCGCGTGTTTAAAAGAGGGACGTATACCAAATCCAAACCGAACAGCCTTGCACCATGAAGGGGAAACCCAGCCAGAAGCTTCTTATATGGTGATTCGGCTGAAATTTTCAACCATAAGATTCTACGCATATGTACCAACCCAAGCGCAAGGCGAAAGGTTTGGATGATAGAATCTCTGATTGCGTCAACAGCAAACACAAAGCCGTTGGTAGGTTGACAAACCCCCGGGCTTGCTGTTCAGGTAAAACTTTGAGGACCTGTTTAACATGGTCTCTCAAGTATTGACAAACTGATTGCTGCCACTGCAGGTTGAGCTATTAGGACCTTCTGCCACTGAACCTGCCAAGAAAAACACTTTTCAACAGGAATTCCAATTTCTTATCAGTTGGATCCCTAGGTATCTGAGCGTTGTCGACAAGACAAGCCAGACTTATATACGGAGGAATGGCGGCGTCAACTGCCGATATACCCCCCCATCTTAGTAAATTTTTCCTCCATAACTTTTTTAGGCGGAAAAATGTTTATCTGGGTGATCCCACTCAGAATAAATAAGCTTTTTTAGTAACCATAAACAGAAAAGCATGTGTAGTTTGAGGAGGCTTCAGTGAACCCAAACCAAAGGAGGGTTCTTAACTGACTCAGATACGGGTAACCTGAATGTGGAGCGGACCAATCCAGCCAAAATTTGCACTAACACCTTCTCATCCTGAGAAGCTGAAGAGGGCCCTTCTCCACTTGATTCCTTAGAGGAGGAATCATAAGTCTCATCCCAATCCTCAGAGGGATTCCTCTCCTTTTTTCCCCCAGAGTGCCTCTGTTTGAGGGTCCTGGGTGGCAGAGGGGGACCTAGTGCGTTTTCTTTCACAGAGTGAAGATGCGCTTAAGGCCACCAGTCTTTTCTCTAATCCATTAATGGTTGAGGAAAGAACCTCCTGTGTACTGTATACAGGGGCTGAAGTGCCAGAAGCAGCTGCAGCCCCTGACCCCGACGGCTCCCCCTGGCCCGGCTCCCCCTGTCCTTCAGGGGGGAGGGTGCTGCAGAAGGGGGGTCCTCAGAGCCTGAGGGAGTCCCTTAGAGCTCCTATTTTTCGGGGTATATGTACCTCTTTTGCTCCTAGTGCAAAACACAAAAAGCAGAGGCACTACCAGAATGCACTGACTGCTGAGCAATGTAGTTCAGCAACTGCCGCTGCTACCAAGTCTCAGTCTGTTGCTCAAGTAAATGTTTGCCTGGGAATGCCTGTGTCTCCCACCTCACATGCGCTCGTCTGCTCTGTGTCCCTCCATAGGCCGTGTGCATCTGAAAAGAGTGCACCTTATAGCCTGTATGCAGCCTGCAATGTGAGCGTTTCACCACGCTGACATTGCGTTAACGCTCCACCCCGCCACCCCCCCCCCCCCCCCCGCCACCCCTCCCGTCTTTAAAAAAAAAAAAATACTGTTTCCCGCGCGAGCCGAGGCTCTAGATCCTTGGATAGCATGAAGGGGGGGCGAGGAGAGAGGAGGGCCGGTGGATGGGAAGCCGCTGTAATGACGGCGGCGTGCGGTGCAGCATACTACCGTTTCCCTGTGCCTTTACCTAAGCCGTGGGGGAAGAATCCCTGTAGGAAAAACCCCCCTTCCCACATACTACCTGGAGCATGGCTTGGAGGAGCGTACAGCGTGGACACAGACAAGACAGATCAAGCATGAAAAGGTATGTGCTCTTGACAGCCCCTGGTGGCGACTATAGACATAGCATACATTTACTTAAAGGAGAAACCTTATAAGAACTGGAAAAATTCTCAAGGAGTCTCCCTTACCTTATCCAGCTGCAGGGTTCTGTTACAACAGACCCAATCTTCACCTCTCACGGTGGGCTCCGTTTAGAGAAAAACCTTCAGAGACTGGGGCCCCCTATGTATAGGCGGATCCACAGTTCTGGCCCCGTAAAGCACCCCACCAGGGATATGGCTGAAAAAAACAAATACTGGATCCCGGGGTCCAGCTCTCTATAAAGAGAACCGTTGCAGGTAAAACCTCGTTTCTTCGGACACGAGGCCCGGGTACCATCCAATTCGGCCTGGAAAAGACACTTTGAATGGATCCGGCTGCATGGCTTGCCCCAGTATAGGATATTCCTTTGGAGCTCAGCACAGCATATCTTATTCATGACCAACACCTAAGACACTGGCGAAAAAAATGAGGTATCCCCAGGAAGGGGAGGGGGTTATATAGGGGGTTGAACTTCCTGTCTAGGGTGTGTCCAATCACCTAATGATACCCTATAACCCATCAGTAATTACTGAGGCTCTGTGTCCCGTGATGTACGAGAAAGAAATTGTTTTTTTTCCCCAAGTAAAAAAAAAAAAAGAAGGGTTGCTGGTTCTCCCTGTGCCTGTGTGGGTTTCCTCCGGGTACTCCGGTTTCCTCCCACACTCCAAAAGACATGCTGGTAGGTTAATTGGATCCTGTCTAAATTGTCCCTAGTATGTATGAATGTGAGTTAGGGACCTTAGATTGTAAGCTCCTTGAGGGTAGGGACTGTTGTGATTGTACAATGTATATGTAAAAGTGCTGCGTAAATTGACGGCGCTATACAAGTACCTGAAATAAATAAATACATTTAGATTCATTACACACAGAGTGATATATTTCAAGTATTTCTTTCTTTTAATGTTGATGATTATGGCTTACAGCTAGCAAAAACCCATAATTCAGTATCTCAGAAAATGAGAATATTGTGAAAAAGTTCTATATTGTAGAATCATGGTGTAGATCTCTAATCAGCTAATTAACTCAAAACACCTGGGTTTCCTGAGCCTTTAAATTGTCTCTTAGTCTGGTTCAGAAGGTTACCCAATCATGGGGAAGACTGCTAATTTGACAGTTGTCCAGAAGACAGTCATTGGAGTCAAGGAGGGTAAGTCACAAAAGGTCATTGCTAAAGAAGCTGGCTGTTTAGAGTGCTGTATCCAAGCATATTAATGGAAAGTTGAGTGGAAGGAAAAAGGTGCACAAGCAACAGGGATAACAGCAGCCTTGAGAGGATTGTGAAGCAAAGGACATTCAAGAATTTGGGGGAGATTCACAAGAACCGGCTGGTGTCAGTGCTTCAAGAGCCACCACACACAGACAAATCTAGGCTACAACTGTCGCATTCCTTGTGTCAAGCCTCTCCTGAACCAGAGACATCAGAAGCGTCTTACCTGTGCTGAGGAAAAAAAAAAAAAAAAAAAAAGACTGTTGCTCAGTGGTCCAAAGTCCTCTTTTCGGATGAAAGTACATTTTACATTTCATTTGGAAATCAAGGTCCCAGAGTCTGGAGGAAGAGTGGAGAGGCACAGAATCCAAGTCGCATGAGGTCCAGTGTGAAGTTTCCAAAGTCAGTGATGATTTGGGGAGCCATGCTGTTGGTTCACTGTATTTTATCAGGTCCAATGTCAGTGCTGCCCTCTACCAGGAAATTCTAGAGCACTTCATGCTTCCCTCTGCTGATCAGCTTTATGAAGATGCTGATTTCATTTTTCAGCAGGCACCTGCTCATACTGTCAAAAGTACCAATACCTGGTTTTATGATCATGGGATCATTGTGCTTGATCGGCCAGCAAACTCGCCTGACCTAAACCCCATAGAGAATCTGTGGGGTATGGTCAAAAGGAAGATTAGACACACCAGACCCAATAATGCAGACAAGCTGAAGGCTGCTATGAAAGTAACCTGGGCTTCCATAACACCTCAGCAGTGATACAGGCTGATCGCCTCCAAGTATTGAGTGCATACTATATTGTACATGGACCTACTTTTCAGTAAGCCAACATTCCTGTATTAAAAATCCTTTTTTTCTATTGGTCTTATGTATTTAAATTTTCTGAGATACTGAATTTTGGGTTTTCACTAGCTGTAAGCCATAATAATCCAAAATAAAAGAAATGCTTGAAATATATCACTGTGTGCAATTAATCAATATTAGCCTTTTTCAACCAGGGTGCCTTCATGTTTCTTCAAGGGTGCCTCGGCAAAATGTCTAAAAATTACCCAAAAAATTAATACAAGCCACAAAGACACAGTCGTGGCCATTGAGAATTAGTCACGTTTTCCATTTGCAATCTTCTAGCCGTCAGCTTCCTAACAGCCAATGATGTCATTGGTTGATAAGGAGGATGTGGAGCACCTGCACAGCATCCTTGTTTGCCCCCCTCTATCAGCACCGGGGCCAAATTAGCTCAGTGAAAGAAAGAAACTGAGGGAGTAGAGAACAGTAGCAGTGTTTAAAGGTGTGTTTGCTTTGGAAGAATACATCACCTTGAATGTTGGGTATTCTACATGTGTGGATGTTGTTGCATTATGTAAAACCATTCATTTTGTTTTAATTTTAGAATGGGTGCCTCAAGATTTTGGAGAATTTTAAAAGGGTGCCTTGACTGAAAAATGGTTGAGAAACACTGATCTATATAATATACGAGTTTCACTTTTTGAATTGAATTACTGTAATAAATGAACCTTTTGATGATATTCAAATTTTGAGATGCACCTGCATGTTGGGAGGTAGATGGATGAGCTGATTCAGCAAACCCAAGTAAGTTCCATTTTGTCAGAATCTCTTTTGCAGAGATCTGGAACGGTGTTGTGCGTGACCAGCCACCATGAGCGCCAAAACTCTCATGCAAAGACAGATGGAGAAATTAGGCGATGGATACAAAGGAGTAACTTTTGAGATTTGTTTGGCAGAAGAAAAATCCTGGCTATGGTGGTGTCCAGAAGAAACCTTGGTACTCTAAGTGGGGGATGAAAGCAGAACTAAATTCCTCCAATATCTTGACTGTGATGAGAGATCTCCTTCGAGGTCGGATGCAGACTGTGCTCACAGGAGCAGGTCATCCAGGTAGCCTGCCATTACTACCTTGCACAGACATGAAAGAGCCAAGATTGGAGCTAGTGACTTAGTGAAGACACGTGGCGCTGACACCAGACCAGAGGACAAGGCAATGAATTGGTAATGCATCTCTTCTAGCACAAACCGAAGGAAATGGTGGCGATTGTGGCAAATGGGGACGTGAAGGTAAGTGTCTTTGAGATCAATTGAGGCAAGGAAATTCTGTTGACATAAGGTTATTATGAAGCAATCTTACTCCATACAAAAAAACTTTTCACCCCACACAGGTGGGCAGGGTTTTTAGAACCAGAATCGAACAGATACTGTCCTTTGTTGGGACAGTAAACAGAGTAGAAAAGAAACCCCTGAAACTTTCTGAGGAACCAGGTATAGCGATCCCTGCTGTAGGAGTCCTTGAATTGCAAGTTGTGAGTCAGCTAAAGAATGAGGGGAAAGGTGCAAAAAAAGAGGGGGAAAAAATGGTGAAAAGGTTGGAAACAATCTTGCAACTGCAGGAGACATTCATGGGAACCCATTTGTCTAAAGTGGAAAAGCCAGTGGTTTGCAAATAGGAGACATCTCCCCACATGGAGTTGGTGAGGTGAGGGCGATCATTCATGCGGAGGAGGGCTTTCCGTAGACCTGGGGGCATTGGACTGCCAAGTACACTTGGATCCAGAGAAAGTGGATGTGTGTCCTTAGTCTTCCGCATTTGAGTTAGGAAGGTGATGTTTTTAATGAGTTAGTCTAGAGACACACCAAGGAGGTGGCTACCTGCCAATGGCATGCCAGTAAGGACTTTTTGGAAGTCTGATCTAGACCAAAACCTAAGCCAGAGAAGCCACTGTAAAACAACAGCAGAGACAGACAGGCGAGAGATCACATGGTCTGAGTCCAGTAGATCCGCTAATTCCATGTAAGTGGGAGAGACTTGTTCAAAAGCCAAGCCTTGGCGTAACAACTTAGCCAATTTGGTGAAGATCTGAGAGACCATGGCAGAGGCAACTACTGGACGAATTAAAGTGATTGTAAAGACTCAAGGTTTTTTACTTTAATGCATTCTATGCATTAAGGTGAAAACCCTTCTGTACTGCAGCTCTTCACAGAGCTTTCCCCTTTTCTTACCCGAGCCTGATCCGATCCAGTGACGTGCACAAGCCCAGCGGCTTCAGCCGCTGTAGCTCTCCTCATTGGACAGATTAATAGCAGCAGGAGCCATCGGCTCCTGCTGCTGTCAATCAAATCCAGTGACACGGGAGCCGGAGACAGGTTGAGTCCCGCTGTCTGGGACTCAGAGGTGAGCCTGCACGGGTGCCCCCATGGAAAGCGGCTTTCCGTGGGGGCACTCGAAGGGGAGGAGCCAGGAGTCCCAACGGGAAACCTCGGAAAACAAGGATCGGGGCTGCTCTGTGCAAAACTATTAGATAGAGCAGGTAAGTATAACATGGTTCATTATATATAAAAATTATATATAATTATATATATATATATATACATATAAATAAAACAAACCTTTATAAACTTTTTAGGACTCCATGTAACCGTGCACACAGTCCTCTTTACCTTCCTGTCAGGTGGGTCTCGAAAGGAAGTAGATTCTTCAGAGGGAATGATGGTAGCCTTATTTAGCATGGAAACTGGAGGGTCCACTACTGGAGAGGAGAGGTAGACTACCTATTGACAAATGCTTCCTCTCAAAGGTATAGTGGCCTAAAAAACACGTGGGAAGAGAGAATGACTTGGTTGGGGGCAACCAAGGCTTGTAGATAAAATCAAAAAAAGGAGTCATAGAGAATACATACATTTTGGAGGACTTTTTGCATTTATGAGTCCTGTAGGGAACTCAAGAATATGTCGATTAGGGAGGAGAATCTGCCATCTTCAAAGTTTCCCTGACTGCTGTAATGAGATGAGACCAACTCTTTTTTTATGAGCCAATTTTGCCACTGGCAACTCCTTTTCGCTATCAGAAGAGGAGCAGAGAAATCAGCCTTTGGAGTCCCTGACTCCAACGAAGGGGAGGGTTCAGCGTCTGACACATCGGACATAGGTGGAAAGGGATGCTTGGTAGCAGATTTGCGTAGCATGGCCCTTTCCATTTGTGAAACAAAGTCTTCCACAGGGTCCGGAGGACTCCAACAATGCTAGACTTGCGTCCAAAAAAAAGAGTGGAAGCCTGTAGCACTAGAGGAAAATGACAAGCAAGACAAAGTAGCACTGCTGGGGTCCCCTACTGGGCCACAGGAGCCTTAATAAAAGCTTGTGTATCCGTAACTGTCCACTCCAGTAAGCGAGACCGGGAGGAACAGTTTTGGAAGACACAAAAAAAAAATAGCATCAGCAGCGCCTCCAGCATTGTACATGCTACCCCTCCCCTGGCCCTGAGATTGCTCCTATATGAGAGAAATGTTAGGTGGTCTAGAATGTGTCACACTCAACCAAGCATAGCTCAGGAATGAGTCATCACTGAGCAGAAAGAGGAGTTATGGGGCTGAAAGTAGAAAAATAACTTAACTCATTCAGCACCAGACAGACAGCAAATTAACGCAATCAGCTTCAGAGAAGGCTATAAGTGAGAAACCAAACAGTACATCCATTCAATCAGCTCCAGATAAGTCTGAGTGAGGAATCATACAGTACATGAACTCATTCAGCTCCAGATAGGGCTGTGAGAGAAGAAACTGCACATTAACGAATTCAACGCCAGCCCTAATTGTTCAGTGAGAACTAATCCTGCCCCCAATATAAACATTGCCCGAAATAAGAAATGTATGGGGGAGGGGGTGTGAAGAGATGTAAAAAGATCCCCTCGGGTAAGCGTATGCTGTAAACAGATGCAACGCCAACATGGACGGCCCAGTAGGAGTCAAATCTAGGACTTATAGTTTTTCAGCGTACTATATACAGGTGGGGGGAGGAACCACCTCCGACCCTATTATTGATCCGGGTGTTGTCGGCCAATATGCAGCGCTGAAACGGTGTGCCTCCACTGAGGGGGTTGCGCCCCTTCAGGCCACTTTGTGTTAGACAGAATTGCCACAGCTGATCCCTGTATAATAGGGAGGGCATGCACTAGTTGGTGATGCTGGGTGGACTACCCAGATCTATGCTATCCGGCCAATCACTCAACACATTTGATTGAAGACAGAACAAAAAAACATTGACAGGAACCAAAATCTATTGACGGGGCCAACATCCATCGATTGGAACTAAGAAAAGAAAAAGAAATCAGCAAAAATAAAAGCAAAACCAAGGAGCTAGAAAGCTCCACGTCCTAACTCCTGAGACGCTGGGAAATAACCGAACTCCTTGCTGCAGACGGAGGGGTTTGACCACCTCCAGAAGGCTGTCTCCTGGGTGTGTTTTTATTTTAGTTGCACCCAGCATCCTGCTCCTGTAGATGGTGACATCAAACCAATCCATCATGAAGTATGGCTGCGTCCTTCAATGAACAAAAGAGAAAAAAGTATTAAATCTGAACTCCTGAGAGATTAAAGCAAACCAAATTATTGAGTATATTTTTAAAAGTAACTAGTCTAAGTACTTACAATTGACTTGGTATCAGTATTTAGCAATGCCTTATGCAGCAAAGTTCAGACTAGGAGATAGAGAAGCTAGACAAGAAGTCAACTGTGTATGCTGCAATGCTCATACGTTAACAAGGGATAATTTGACAGGAAGTGAGAGCATAATGACAGGTAGAGGTCTGCTGCTGCTACTAAACTGCACAATCACAGGCTAAGGCAGGAAGAAGATCCAGTTGTAATAATAAACTTAAAGTGATTGTAAAGGCTCGTTTTTTTTTTCCCTATAAAAATAATAAACATGTTCTACTTACCTGCTCTGTTGCAGTGGATTTGCACAGAGCAGCCCAGATCTTCATCTTCTCAGGTCCCTCTTCTGTGCTCCTGGCTCCTCCCTCCTGGTCATCGCCCCCACAGCAAGCAGCTTGCTATAGGGGCACCTGAGCAGAGTCACAGCCCCCTGTGTCCAGACACGGAGCCCAGAATTGGCCTGCTCCCTCTCCTGATTGGCTAACAGACTTTGATTGACAGCAGCAGCGAATGGTGCCACTGCTGTATCTCAGCCAATCAGGGAGGGAGAATCTCGGATGGCTGAGACACTCGTGGACATCGCTGGACAGAGGGACCTCAGGTAAGCGTTAGGGGGGCTGCTGCACACAGAAGGCTTATCTTAATGCATAGAATGTATTAAGATAAAAAAACCTTCTGCCTTTACAACCCCTTTAAAGAGGAGCTTCAGTTTCCCAAAATAAAGATCAAAGTCAGCAGCTACAAATACTGTAGCTGCTGACTTTTATTATAAGGACACTTACCTGTCCAGGGAGTCAGTGATGTCGGCACCCGAGCAGATTCTTCGATCGGCATCAGGTGCAGGCGCCGGCATTGTAAGGGAAATCGGCAGTGAATCCTTCCAGCTCCACAACCGGTTTTCTACTGTGCATGCGCAAGTCATGGCTTTGTGAATTGTTCCGCAGTATTCTGGGACCTGTGTGTATCCCAGAAAGCTGTGGGTACCTGTAAAAACATGGTAACTCGCTCTCCCCCAAAAAGTGCCAAATGTAGCAGTGGAGGGAGGGGGGGAGAATGCAAACCAGCGGAGCTTACCCTCTTGGGTGGAGCTCCGTTTTAAGTAGAGAGAAGTCAGGTCTCTAAACGGACTGTGTGATGGGGCAGTGTTAACCTTCGTTATGGATAACCAACAATACAAATTCTTTGATGAATAAAACAACTGTCATATATGCCTTTTATGTGTATATTTAGCTGTTTGCCTTGAGTTCAGCTTTAAAGAATTTAAAATTACAACGGTTAGTAGTCTGTGATTTTACTATCTTTTCCTAACTCCCTGTACAGATAAGGCTGGTTTACACTAGCCACTGCACTGCAACGCAGTGGCTAGTCTGCGGTGGAGGATTCCCATTTTTTAATGGACTTTATTGAGATGTCACACACATATATTTCATAAGGTTCAATTTCCAGCTGTGCAGTGTGAGGCAATGGCTTGCTGCGCTGCAATGGCTTGCTGCGCTGCACTGCACTGATAAAAAGTATTGCATGCAGTATTTCTTCTCAGTGCTCCGAACCCACACATTACCCCAAAATAATGATGCAAACTAGGCACATAGGAGACAAGGCATTTTTGCCTTGTCCATGTGGTGGAACTGCGCTGGAATAGTGGTCTGATGCAGTCCCACCGCATGTGGTGTGAACCAGCCCTAAGAGTGAAAATTAAAGTGAGAGGTTAAGCAGTGTGAGCCAGTTGGACTGAATAGCATGCTACAAATCTAACTTGTTTTCAGGCACTGGAGGCCAGAGTTAGAGGTGATAAGCACCTGCTAGGAAAAGATGGAAAACCCCAGTAGAGTGGTTTTGCGCATCAGTCCAGTTAACAGGCAGGTGAGACAACTGCAACAGTAGACAGTGGTGGCTATGCTGTATAAATTATAAAAATGTTTACAGGACATGTATTTCAACTATTTAAGCTGGCTAGTTCCACTGCAATTCTGCCAACTACCTACTGTGTTTTCACAACTAAATCTGTATATTCTTCATAAAAGCAAACTTCACAGCTGTTAATCCATCCACATAGAAATGCAATGCCCATTGTTAAAAAATACAGTGAACAATATATCATGCTCTGAACAAGGTAACACTCAGGTCATACATGACTGTCATGTGAATGAAACATAAGCCATCCTGTTCACTAACTCAGGAAAATCCTCTCTGAGATTTTTCATTTGATCAGGTACAATAAAACCTTCAATTAGATTTAAATACAATGTGATATTTTTTAAATAAACAAAAATGAAATAAAATGTCTTGCACCACCAGAACAGTTATACAACCACATGAACGAAATGTGCCACAGAGGAATTATGATTAGGGACATGCATAAATAAAATTTCTAGAGAAGAAATGGATCTAGAAAACACTGGATCTTTCCTTGCACTGCACAAACACAGAACACAGAGCACACAGAAAACATTCTAGTGAGGTGTAAACAGATCCAAGATAGTCTATACACCATGCCATAGATAACAAACAAAAATGGGTAACTCATCTGGGAGTACAAAAAGGGGGGACGGATCAATAAAGGGATCCATCTCTGGTTGTGCAAGTAAAAACTGGGTCAAAATCACACAAACGTTAACCCAAACAGACCTCTGACACTAAGCATACCTTTATCAGCCTCAATTGCCTCAACTGTGGCTGTACAGAAGTGAGCAGATGCATGCAAAATGAATGAAAAAGATGAGAAGTGTAATATCGGATAACAGAAAAGGCAATGACCAATTCTATATTATATGCTTCCACCCCAATTATCTGTATCATACCCATCATTTTCCAGTACACAACAGATGCATTTGAAGAATACATTTGTTAGATATGTAATGTTGCCTGGTAGTAAAAATGGAAAACTAAAAGGGGAAGGAAATGTACATTTTTTTATAATTATGAGAAGAAAAATGGATATTTTTTTTCATGATTGAGCTAATGAAGTTCTACATTTAAAACAAAGTTCTAATAGGCAGTTTTGCATTCAGGTTTCTTTTCTTGTCAATGTCAATATAAAACTGAAATGCTTCCTAACAAACATGCACATATTGCTGTACAAAAATATAGCCATTGCATCACACATATAAAGGAAAGTACAGCTGCAGAAAGGGAACCTGAGACAAGAACCAAATAACATTATCAAGATTACCCAAAAATAGGTTTTAGGTGGAATGGACCAGGGTTTCAAACACTGTCAAATTGGAAAAAGTGTCCAGAACCATAGAGGGGAGATTTTCACTTACCTTTGCAACAGGACTTAGTATGATAAGCCAGTGTTAAAATGATTGTAAAGTCTCGTTTAAAAAAAAATAACAAACATGTTATACTTACCAGCTCTATGCAGTTGGTTTTTCCCTCTTTGCTGCTCCTGGTCCCTAGCTCCTGTTGAGTGCCCCCACAGCAAGCAGCATGCTATGGGGGGTACCCGAGCGGAGTCACAGCTCTCTGTGTTAATTCAGACATGGAGCCCTGACCTGGCCCCACCCCCTCTCTCCCCTGATTGGCTAACTGACTTTGACTGACAACCGCGGGAGCCAATGGCGCCGCTGCTGTCTCAGCCAATAAGGTGGAAAGACCCGGACAGCTAAGACACTCGTGGACATCGCTGGAGAGAGATGGGGCTCAGGTATTTAAGGGGGGGGGGGGGGGGGGCTGGGGAGGCTGCTACACACAGAAGGTTTTTTTTATCAATGAATAGAATGCATTAGGATAAAAACCTGTCTTTACGAAACCTTTAAGCTGAACACCACTGCCATGTGCTGAAGTTGGTCTCTATTTTCATTAGCACAAACCAGCTGCATGTTCCTGTTCCTTAGTCCAAGCTGGACTCTATAGATTCCTATGAAGACTACAGCAGTCACTGTGCACAAAGAAGAATTCTATATATGAAAATATCAAGTATGCAGACAGTCCTGAGTGAGTGACATCCCTGTTCAACCTGATGCTAAAAAAAGGTTTGTCATGAATGCAATGTACAGTGAGATATTTTGGCAAAGGCCCCAGAGAGTTCTAAACTTCTGACTATTGAAACACATCTTGCTATGCTCCAGCTTAAAGTGGATGTAAACCCTCCCATATACCCAGTGAAGTGAACAGCCTCAGATGATACACAGAGATGAAACAAATCTCCCTACAGAAGTTTTACATGCATATTTCTACACTCTTTAGAAAGCACTCTTCGTGCTAGAGATTTTCTCTTCCTGTTCAGCACTGGGAGTGGATTCTTGGCATATAGCCAAGACAGCTGATTGGAGGAAAGGCACACACCCCCACTCTGCAAAAGGAAGGAAGGAATGAGCTGTGAAGTGCTGTGCTGTGAATAGACAAGCTCTCTGCTAATCTATTTATAGCAACCTCCCTCAACACAAATTTCAGGCTGGTTTCACCTAGGTTGACAGAGAACTTGTCAGAAGTTATCATGCGGATAACAGAAGAACCATGCAGCAGAAAGACACGGGACTCAGGGCTTTAGAGAGAGAAGAAAACACTACAGATATATGTGCTTACGTCAAATTTCATGAATCAGGTTTACATCCACTTTAACCGGCCATAGATGGTTCGAATCTTGGCCGGTTCAGCAGGGACCTGCCCAGACTCAAACCATGTATGGGCAGGCTGATTGTACCCAAGTTTATTAAACTAGGGTACTACCAGCCTGTTGGATTTTTCATGCGATTATTGCCAACGGCTATAGCCAGTAGCAATGATCACTGTGTGCTCTCCTGGCAGGGATGTCTCCCCCACCGGGAGAACACAACAGCACTGACTGTGGTTGATGGGGGAATCAAGAGATTTTATTTCTTGCAACCCGTGGTTGCAAACAAGAAAATCACTCCATCTATGGCCGGCTGAAGCCTAGATTTACTAAAATAAAGCAAGTTGACTGCCTGTAACTGAGTAAAAAGCATCGGAAATGTTATCTAGTTAGATATGTATTCAGAGATTTCTTGTTGCAGTATGCCTTGTATGATTGTTAAAACTAGGGTAGGCAACAACTGATACTACTATATTAGTACCACCAAGAAAGGAATCAAAAGATAAACTCCACTGTAAATACACTAAACCTCTTGCAGATTTAGCAGCAATCCCTCTTTCCCCAAATTTGCAGAACATAAGGTCTTTCCCTGGAAAAGGAGATTCACAACAGCTCAGGGGTCCATGCGCATATCTGCATTATTTATTTGTTGTAGCAGGTTTTACATCAGTACTGTATATCCCTATGGACCATGGGAGAAACAGGATTATTAGAAAACTGTACCACACCACAATGCAGATATGTTGAAGAGTAACTCCGCTTTTGTTGAGAAAAAAAAATTCCTCTCTAGGTGATCGATGTATATTGCCAAGATTTGATCACACTTTGTTGCAGATTCCTACCTTTTGTTATTGTGAAGAAATATGGGAGTGGTTTCATAATTATCAATCACCTGCTGCACTTGTAGGGCTCTAATTAGAAAAATTGCAAGGTCTCCATCGCCTTAGACGTGATTTCCCTTTGGGAGGAGTATCTCACATAAACTGACATTTTTGTTGCAGGGGATGCCCAAAATCTGACTTTTGTCTTAGTATGGCCTGGGAAAAATCAGCAAGCCAATCCCACAAGCAGGAAAATACATTTCTACGGGGCGTTCTGTACACCATCTGTGTACAGAATGCCTACAGATAGCCATATTGCATTTTACAGGAATATACAGCACTTCAGATTGAAAATGAAAGGTAATTTTAACCGCTTGCCAACCAGTCGCCACGGTAATACTGCGGCAGGTTGACTCGGCTGTGCGAATCGCCGTAACTCGTAAACGGCGATCTGTGGGCGTGCGCGTCGATTGGCCAGTGGGGGAGCCAATCAGCAGTTCCGGCGGACTCTATATCTGCCCGCGATCATTCCCCGCAGTGACAGATCGGAGATCTGCCATAGTAAACAAGGCAGATCTCTGTTCTGACAGGGGATCACACACAGATCCGGTCTTTCTGCTATGCAGGAAGATGGGTCTTGTGTGTTGTCTCAGGCAGCCCATCCCCCTACACAGTTAGAAACACACAGAGAACACAGTTAACCCCTTGATTGCCCCTGATGTTAACCCCTTCCCTGCCAGTGCCATTAGTACAATGTCAGTGCATATTTTTAGCACTGATCACTGTAATAATATCACTGGTTCCCCAAAAAAGTGTCAAAAATGTCAGTTCGGTGTCCGATCTGTCCGCCACAATGTCGCAGTCCCACTAAAAATCGCTGATCACCACCATTACTAGTAAAAAATCAATTAATAATAAAAATGCCATAAATCCCCTATTTTATAGATGCTATAACTATTGCGTTAACCAAACGCTTTTTGGGAATTTTTTTCACCAAAAACAGGTAGCAGAATACAAATTGGCCTAAATTGATGAAGAAATTAGTTTTACATTTTTTTATTAGGTGTGCTTTATAGCAGAAAATTAAAAATCTATATATATATTTTTTTTTTCAAAATGATCGGCCTTTTTTGTTTATAACGAAAAATGGCCTGATCATTAAGGGGGCAAATCCTTCCGGGGCTGAAGTGGTTAAAGTAGATGTAAACCCGATTCATGAAAATTGAGCTGAGCACATATCTGCAGTGTTTTGTTATCTCTCTTCAAAGCAGTATGTCTCTTAGCTGTCCCCTGCTCTGTTCTTCTGTTATCAGCCTGGTAACTCCTGACAAGTTCTCTGTCACATATGATAAAAGCAGCCTAAGTTTAGTGTTGGGGAGGATGCTATAAATAGATTAGAAGAGCCCTGAATTATTCAACGATCAGCTCTGAAAGTCTCTACCTATGAGGAGAGGGGGTGTGTGCGCCTTTCCTCCAATCAACTGCCATAGCTGTATGCCCAGGCTTCACTGTAGTGTTGCACAGGAAGAGAAAATCTAACACGATCTGAACTTTCTAAACGTTATATAAAGCTGAGGACAGCAGATATACATGTAAAACGTATGTAGGGAGATTTGTTTCATCCCTGTGTATAATCTGAGGCTGTTCACTTCACTGGGTATATGTGAGGGTTTATTTACATCCACTTTAATAACAAATTACAATATGACTTATGTCACAATTGTACATGCTGTATTATTATTATTGTTTTTTATTTGCTATTTTGTCCCACAAAAGAGGAGTTACCCTTTAACTGTGCCTTAGGTTGTTTATGACCAAACAATGCTACAATCTGTATCCCATTACCCTGCTATCGAGGGCTCTTGTACATGAAAGTACATTAAGTGTATGGCTGTCTACATAGTAAAATATGCTTCTTGTTATGGTGCCTAGGAGCCACAACTAGAGAGTATTTTTGAGATGTGTAAAAGAAAACCACAAAGTGCAGTGTAGGCACGCAACTGCTGACACTCCCAATTATACAAACAGGCTTATTTTTCCAAATGTAGAATTTTGAAAAACATGCCTGTACATGGGCACATGTAAATGCGCGTGCTGACAGTTGCACATAAAGCTTCACACAACGTTTTCTGTAATACATCTCAATGGGCAATAATACACTGAAGCGGTGGTTTCTGGGTGTGCCTGCAACAAGTGTATTTTAATATGTACAGCTGTACACCTAACTCAAGGCCACGTGCAAGAGTGATAAGTAACTACAAGTCCACTTCTTGGGTAAGTGTATTCCTGTATCTTATATAGGCAGTCTAGACCACTGCACGGTTTACCTGTAGCATGAAATCATAAACCTCTTTACCTGCCCAGAATATTAGTGCTATGTGAACAAAAATTCTGGTGTTAAATCACATTTAAAGGCTTTGGTCCAGTTTGGAATTTCCTCAACTACTGGCTACAAATGCAACTGTCATCCATTCTTTACGACAACCAGCATTGTCCTGCTATACAATGACTGGAATAAAAGCAGAATTGGGAAAATGTGTTGTAAGATTTAAATATTGTTGCACCTACATGAAATTGCATTAATTTCTATAAAGTAACAGACTTCTTTTGGTTGCTGGGTCATGGTATACCAACTCAAAAAAAAAAAAAAAAAGACACCCCTTTACTTTCTAAAAATGGAAATAAATAGTTCTAACCACCTGGCGCTGAGGACCATAGGACTCAAAATACATTATTCTGCAGAAATAACAGAAATAAATACAGTGCAGTTCAATATCATGCCAGCCTTTTCAAGCAACATTAGAGAATCCGATAAGATGTTACCAGCAGCCAGTCAGGTATCTGACGGTCACACCAGAAATGTTTTCCAATCTTCCCTTTTCAGATAATTAGGCAATCCTGTAGCTCATCCCAAGATTTATATAGTATATGCTTTTTTTTTTTTTTTTTACTGATCATCCATACTGATAATACAATAAACCTTGTGCAAATAAAAACGCATCTTATGCATCTTATGTGCAACAGAAAACCCATCCCTCAAATACAAGATGTCCACGCACAGGTTTAGACACACAAGACAATTTCTACATATGCTACTACAACTATAAACTAATATAAAGAGAGGACTAGACAGACAAGACTAACCAGAAGAATTAGCTACACCTTGATAGAGAAAACCAAGCACCAAAGGAAGTTTAAAAGATATTAGTTTTACATTAGAAAAAAAAAAAACAGAACACATTTTAGTACAGAATACCAGGGTACAAAACCAAACACTGCATAGTAGCCTTTGTGAAATATTGTAATTTTAGCTTCATTTGACAGGAAATATGCCTGTTTTTTTTAAATGTGACAAAAAATAAATATCATTGCTAAAGCACTGCATCTACAGTACATTATCGCTGTAACAACACACTTTCTTTTTCTGTCACCCGAAGGAAAGACCGACCTGTGAAATTTTAGAGGCAAGAGGGGAGCACAGGAAAGGTAGGTTTTGCTTGGAAGGAGGTGGGGATGACGTAAGCTGTTGCAGTTTGTACCTGTGGTATGAATTGCTAGCTTCCATTGCATAGGGAAAGCTTGAGCAATGTTTAATTGTTAGCCACTGAGACAGGAGCTAAAAAGCATTTGAAATTCCCAGCATGCATTGGCTGTAGAACTGGAAAGGGAATGAGGTGTGCCCCAATCCACCTGAGGTATAGTAAGCTTTTTTTATCATTACCACTTTGTAAAGTCTGCCGTCCTCCAGCCAGTACTCCACTCGGCAGCATTCCAGTGGGGGTTAAACCCTTCAGCGTCAACACACTTTCACTTTCCTCCCTAGGAAATACAAGGAAACAAAAATGAGGGTTTTGAAATAATTGTCCAAATGTCAGCAGAAACTAGCAAAACATTGGAATATATAAAGACAATCTCAAAAGCAGAGTGCAAACTTAGAAAACACCCTGCCACTTTCATATGGCATTGTCACCCCATGCTGAAATAGTTTCTGAATGAAAGAAATAAAGGGCCAACCAAAGTAGCAGGAGGTAAAAAAAAAATATTTACACTGTTTCTCTGAAGTACCTTACAAAGCTCCTCATCAATGGCAGCCAACTGGCAACTAGAGTCTCTCTAAAGACCTGGCCCTGCAGCTTAGCAGTTAAAGTGGTTGTAAACCCCTTTGTGCAACTTGTACCTATAGGTAAACCTATAAGGCGGCTTACCTATAGGTACTGTAAATATCTCCTAAATGTGCGCCGTTTATGAGATATTTACCTTGTAGTGCGCCAATGATGTAATCGGTGCATGCACTGTGAATAAACGGCCCTCCGAGCCATTCCTTCACTAGCAAGTGCTGTGACTGATGGCTCCCGCACGCATGTGCAGGAGTGACATCACACGACTCCGGCCAGTCCTAGAGCTGAAGTCCGCGGCCCTGGAAGGAAGAGGGGTGAAGATGGATGCGGCCACCAGCAGGGATGGCGCGGGTTTCGTTTGCAGGTAAGTGCCACATAATGGGCTAGTATGCGATGCATACTAGCTCATTATGCTTTTACTTTGCAGGGGAACAAAGAGAAAGTAAAACCCATCAGGGTTTACTTCCTCTAAGAATATTTTTCTATTCTTTAGCCAACTTCTTAAAGGGTGTATATTATTAACAAATGTAACTTATATTTTAAAGATGCTTTCTTTATGCCATCAGTGATTTAAATGCAATGACCATTATTACATCTAGTGTGTGTATTGCTGAACATTAAAGTAGCAACCTGCCAAAACAAAATTTAAGTGGATGTAAATTCTCACATATACACACAGGGATGAAACAAACCCCCCTACATAACTTTTACATGCATATCTGCTGTCTTCAGCTTTATATATTCTTTAGAATGTCCAGATCACGTTAGGAAATATTCTCTTCCTGGTTAGCACTGCAGCGAAGCCTGGACATACAGCCAAGACAGCTGATTGGAGGAAACCCCCCTCTCCTCATAGGTAGAGACTTTCAGCTCTGTTGGTGGAATCGTTCAGAACTCTGCTAATCTATTTATAGCATCCTCCCCAACACAAAACTCAGGCTGCTTTTATCTCATGTGTTGGAGAGCTTGTTAGAAGTTCTCGTGCTAACAGAAGAACGAGGCAGGAGACAGCTATGGGACATAGGGCTTTGAAGAGAGATAAGAAAACACTGCAGATATATGTGCCCAGCTCAAATTTCATGAATGAAATTTACATCCACTTTAAGCCTAGTTATGCATCCCTCTGTAGCATAGAGTGAATTACATGCAAGACTCCTAACACTTAAACCAATCCTCACACCTGAGTAATCAGTGGAAGAGAACCCAGGCCTACCCAGAGTATTGTCAGCAGCTTAGCTTATGGGACCCAGCAATATAGTGTATAGCTGCTCTAGAACTTAGCACTGATGTTTAAGACAGTATAAATACTTAGTCCAATTCGGTTGAAAAAGAACTGTATAAGTTTCATGCCAAGTGATCTGGATAGAGAGGCACATAACAGTAAATAAAAGAGCACAGGTCTTACCTCAAATCTAAATGCAGAAGAATACAAAAAAACAAAAAATAAGGAGAGGATCCAAAAGAAAGCAGGCATGCAGTGCAAGGTGTCAGGATATGCTTCAGTCAATGAGTAAAAGCATTCCTGAGCATTGTACCCACCCATCAGCTGCATGGTTGGTAAGTGATCCAGTCAGAACTTATAGTGTGGATATTACAGCAGCAGAATGCTGGCTAGTGTATTCCCACGACGGATGTCTGCACAAGCTTCATTCCCAACACAATCCAAGGTAAGTAACCAAGGAGAAATATATCACGTTGGGGTTAGCTGTTCCCATAAAACAGAATACTAACTAGTAAATGAAGCCATATTATACTTTCAGGATAAAAAAAAAAAAATAGGTCACACATTTTTGATACAATGAGAACATTCCATTTGTTCTTCAGAATCATGCAGCTGAATTTGTTCTACAAGTGATTTGTATGACAATCTACAGCAAAGTCTTCTGTCACATGGAGTGTGGTGGGAATCATCTTTGTGTAATAGGAACAACAAAGATATGAATTAAAAAAGCAAATTAAACACTGGTATATCTCAAACTACTTTAAACTAAACTATATAAAAAATATTTGACACACACACTTGTACATACAATTTTACTTGGTCAGCAGTTTGCTTCAATGACCTAATCAGTATGTATTGTATTTGCTAAATAGTTTTTAGTGTTGGTCTCATGGAAATGAGGACACTGTATGAGTACCTCAGCAGGTACCCCAACATTGTGATAAAAAGATACAAAACTATTATATATATATATATATATATATATATATATATATATATATATATATATATATATATATATATATATATATATATATATATAGTTGCCTTATAAGTTTATGTGAAATCTCCATTAATAACTGTAAAATATTGTAATAATGAATATATTTCAAAAAGGGTTTCATTTAAGCTTTTGCTAAGAGCAGAGGCTTGTATATGCAAACAAGGGAGAGCCAATTCCATTGTTCTACACCTACTCCTTTGAAAGGGTGCCATGCTGGGATATGCAATGGACCTAACTTCCTGGGGAAATACAATTAACACACTTGGCCAACATAGTCACAAGGATTTGCATGAAAGGGGGCCGACTTATGGAGTAAGCCCTCCAATCATGATCCAAGCTAGGCCAACCAATGAGACATCAGCTTGGTTTGATATACTCAGAGCCAAGGGGGACGTAACGCCTCTCTTTCTGATAGACCAGCGAGCTGAAAGGAGCTTTGGTAAGGATGGGTAATTATGGGAAAGGAATGCCCTTTTACTTGTAACTAAATATGTGTGTAGATTACTGTATTGAGGAATATACCCTGTATTCCTTCATGTAAATACTTTATTTCAACCTAATATTTTCTTCCTTGGTGTAAGGCGATAGATAGACGATTGTGTATCAGCTAGACTTTCAACTGTGTCCTAATAAATGTTATTATATTTTAAGCTTTCACTCTTGATCGAAAAGAACTCTTATTTAACCCACATCATATCTATGAGATATGAAAAATCTTTCAGGGTAACAATATATATATATATATATATATATATATATATATATATATATACATACATACATACATACATACACATATATACACACACATACACATATATATACATAAATACACACATCTCTATATGAAAATTTGATAGTTTCTCGAGTGCTAATGAAACTAGTGCAAAAATACAATGGATGCAGGGAAAGCATCTGGGTTTACATAACTAAAGCCAGCCATAGATGGATCAAATCTTGGCCCGTTCTGCAGGAATCGTCTGAATGTACCAAGTTGAGCAATCAATTTGGGTACAACCAGCCTGTCGGATTTTCCATGCGATTATTGCTAGCGGCTTTTATTGCCGCTAGCAATAATCACTGTTCTCCCGGTGGGGATGGCTTCTCCCACCCCACTGCCAGGAGAATGCAATGGCTCTGCGGGAGGAATTCCCCAATCAACACTGACTGAGGTAATCAAGCGATTTTTTTCCTGCAACCCATGGCTGCAGGGAAAAAAAAAAACACTCCATCTATGGCCAGCTCAACAGAAAACTTATTATCCAATTCAAATCCTAATCCTTATTCAGAGTGTCGCTAAACTAGTTAATAACTATCCAGGCTTTCTGGTATGTATCTGGGTATATGTGGCTTACACAGGGGATGTGGACAACTTGCCTTTGTCTTTTAAAAGTACATAATCACCCCTCAACACAAGCTAACCTATTTAGAATCTTCTCAGCCTGGTGAACACTCCCCTCTCATTGACAGCAGCGACCCCCCACAAGGTTTACATTCTAGGTGCAAAAATCTCCTTGGGTGCTGGTGGCCCCTTGCAGCAATTTCCTGTAGATATATATGGAACTGTAGAGACATTAGGCGTACTCCCCCAAAGATGTCAATGGGAAAATAATGTGCAGGCAGGTCAGAGCTTTGTATACCAAGGATGTAAATACTGCAGGAGGCTGCCGTGATCATGGACTGTTAAAAGGGATTGTAAATTCAGATTTTTTTTTTTTAACTTAATCCATTCTATGCATTAAAGGGGTTGCAAACCCTCATGCTTTTTCACTTTAATGCATCCTATGTATTAAGGTGAAAACCACCTTGTAGTGACCGGCCCCCCTGTTTTACTGACCTGAGCCCCGAATTTCTGTCAGCAGAGACACGCTCTCCCTGTCTCCACGAGGTCCCAGCTCTTGATTGGACAGATTGATAGCAGCGCAGCCATTGGCTCCCGCTGCTGTCAAGCAAATCCAATGACGCTGGCACCGGGGCTGAGTCCGGCATTTGTGTCTAGGGTTGTCTGAATAGACACAGGGAGCGGTGACTCGGCTCGGGTACCCCCATAGCAATCAACTGGAGGGAGGGGCCAGGAGCACCGAAGAGGGACAAGAGAAGAGGAGGATCTGGGCTGCTCTGCGAAAATTCACTGCAACAGAGTAGGTAAGTATAGCATGTTTTATTTTTATAGGAAAAAAAAACAAGACTTTACAATTGATTTAAGTATGTAGTTGGGTGGGGTTCTACTTTAGCTTAGGGTGCTAGGGAGTTTATTTTTCTGAGAAAAAGTGTATTAGGCTCCTTCCTCAGGGGGCTGGCTCTTTTGGAGTCCGCCTGCTCAGCCAGGAATCTGTGCACTGATTCCCGCTGAACAGCTGGTCTGTGTCTGCTCCGATAATGCAGAGCGGACACAGTCCTCTCTTCTCTAGGCACGATCGGATGTAAACGGACCACCTAATCCATTTTATACCCAACTGCCATTCAACCCAGAACTCCATCTGTCTGTTTTCAAAACGTTATATTATGACTTACAGCAGGTCTACATCTTATCTCTTTAAATGAGAGATCCGACCATACCACAGAGACATCTGCAAACACAAGTGACCGTTTTGAATGCATGAGCTGTTTCAGTAGGCAAAGGGCTAATTATATTTGCTGAGTGGAACAGCCCTGCAACCAGAGTATGGCTGCTAACGGTTTACTCTCTACACCACCCAATCACCCCTGAAAGTGAATGTAAACTTTCAAAATTGCCAAGTACATAACACTCTTGAAACAGAAACAAATTCACTGCATACAATGGTCCAGTGGAATAAATGACCAGTAGCTAACTTTGGGTAGTTTAGGTTGGGTGTCAGGCCGAATCATTCTATCCCAGCCTTTACTTTTTTACACGCAGAGTAATCATAGGACTCCCCCACTCCCATTAACATACCCATACAGTTTCCTGAAAATCATAAACGATAACAGATTAGTTCAACTTCCATTTTTTCCCATATTATTGACAGTTTCTCTTGAAATATTCTCAAACACATCATCATTTATTCAGGGCTATCACTAAACATGTTGGCCTACCTGAGCACAGAGAAGACTCTTGCCATCTTGCCTATCGCCCGAATTTTGTTCCTGATGATTTCTTTACGAGCGGCAGCTGTACCTACTTTCAATTGAATAAGAAGAATCTCAAGCTCAGGAATTTATATTTCTTTGGAGAGAATATTACACAGAATCATATGCAAATCTGACAAAAATTGCCAACACGCCACCACACGCTTTTAAAGTTTGTTTTTCGCAAACTTACATCGGTTAAATGCACCAGTAGAAGCAAAATATAAAACAAACCAGACCAAATAGACTGCTGAACTATGGGTAAAAAAAAAAAACAAAAAAACAAACATTCTTGCTGTTAAAGTTTAGATACACTGTAGCTATAAATATGAACAGATGACATTTTGATAATGAAGTTGATGTGTTAAAAACATTAAATGACTTTCAATAGGCACAAAGATATGTGTGAAACAGGATTACATAAAACAGTATATATGCTGCTGATATGGTAAAGCAAATGTGGCCTAACCTGCATTGTCTGACCTGCTTTTTCTTGTACTCTGTCTGGCATCATGATGAGGCAAGGAGGGCAGAGAATTTGGTTGGCATATGAACAGTGGTAAGTAGTAAAAACACTGTATGCATGATGTGTACAAACCTGTGGTCTAAACCAATGTTTCTCAACTCCAGTCCTCAAGTACCCCCCAATACTAGGTCGTGTTTTCAGGCTCCCCATTAATTTTGCACAGGTGATTTGATCAGTTTCACTGCCTTAGGAATTACTGCAACAGTTTCATCTGAGGGAAATCCTGAAAACATGACCTGTTGGGGTACTTGAGGACTGGAGTAGAGAAACATTGGTATAAACCATGTAACTTATAGTCGTGTGTATGCTATAAACTTTACGCATGAACAGCTTCATGCATGAAATATTCTTTTAAGCAAATGACTCTTGATGACCATTTTCACCTTCCAATCTGTAGTTTCTTTTCAGAGCAGGTTTGGAAGTGAAAGGGAGACAAATCTTTCAGGTTTCTAGGGGCAATAAGAACACTTGGCAATAGCATATGAATCTCAATATAACTGTCAAAAGAAGCTTTCTCTCTGTGCTTCCAATGTGGCCAATTCTGTTCTAAAATTTAAAGAATACACCCCTATGGACATTTATCTGCTTTGAAACATTTTGTGTATGCACCTAGGACCCCTCAAATTTGAGGCATACAGAATACATAGGTTCCACATGCGACTCCCCTCCACATCCTCAGACAAGACACGTTAACATTTGCTTGAATCAAAAGAGAAACAGTTTCTTGTGTATATACAGAATTCTGCATCAGGACCACTCTACCACACTGCTCAGACAAATTATGGAGAAGACTTTATACAGCCGAGAACAGCCTCTCTAACTGAAAGCACTCTCCACTGTGCTCAGGACTATAGCTTTCAGCTCAAAAGTCATACACACAGTACCACCAGGGGTCTCAGGGACATTCACGCCGCAGCTAAAAGTATGTGCAAGCATGTAGCTGCTATAAAAAGCTCTTTAAAAGCATTGTATTCAATCAGCACTAGCCAACAATAATTACCCACCATCATGACAATGAACACTCTCCCCTTTTGGTCAGGATAAAACAACACAGACGACAATGGTTTTTCTTTTTTTTTTTTATAAAGTGGTCAACTCCAGCCCCAAGATATCTCTCAGAACAGCATTGCTTCATGGTAAAGCCCAACTCCAAATTTTTTCTTTCTTTTTTTTGGAAACAGTGGGAAAATCATTTTCCAGGTTTTTATTGCCATATGTGTAACTACTGGGCAGATTTCCCCTAACTTCCAGTTCATGGGAGTCCTTTTAACAGGGACACAGATGAAACACATTAGTGGGTAAAGTTTTACTGAGGTCTGAGCGTCCCTGTATAGACCACACAGTGACTTGAATTAAGGGGCAATCCTCACAATATGGCGTCAGACAGAGATAAAAAAAAAAAAAATAAATACCATTTTGACTATTCCCAAATCTATTTAAAACTTAAAAAAAGAAAGAAAAAAAAAAACAGGGGGGTTAGGTTTTGAATTATATTGACGAAATGCCCAGAAGCACAAATCATTAGGGTACCACTAGATAAAGATATAAGTTTACATGGACCAAATCTGGGCCAATCAAGCACAGTTTTGGAATGGTATGCACTCTGGGTCTTATTCCTGCAGTGCCAGCAGCATCACCATGAATGGCATTCTAATTTTAGGTCTTGTATGGTTCTCAGGAAAAGTGAGAGTACATCATAGTATATCATTAATTTTCTACTGTATTATACCCTTTACATTTTCCTTACAGAGAGGAGGGTCTGTTCTGGGCAGGAGCACAGAACTAGCTCTCAACAGATTTCTACTCCAACAAATTATTACTGAGGCATCTTGACTATGCATTTGTGCATTGTGGTTGTAGAATAAAAGTAAAGGTGGCCATAGAAAGCTCCCCCCCCCCCCCCCCCTTTGGTCTCTGATTAGCCGGTAGGCTGATCGGAAAAAAAAACTAAAACAAAACATGCCATAACAGGTCTGCTGAACTGTCCAAATTTTGATCTATTGCAAGCTTAAGTCAACAGGCTACTGGGGATAGAGAATGATGAAAATGATGACAATGAAGGGCTAGCCTTTGTGGCTAAGTTGTGAACCTGCATTCAGATGCTTAAACCCAAAAAGAAAAAAATCCTTTTACTGAGGATATCGGAGGTCTGGATGGTTATCATGTGGTTAACTTTCTTATTGAAAGTATGGAATCTTGTTATTTTATGATACAGCTGTTTGCTGTGATTTCCATAGTGTGGGAGGGGTATAAGCAAGGAGTATGCCCGATGAAAGGGTCCTGCGTGAACCCGAAAAATCGCATTCGGCTGTAATTATGTGATCGCGGATTAAAGTTTTGGACCTATTTTTGGAGATCCTGGTGTGCTGGTTACATTACTTCCTCTGACTATACAAGGGTCTGATCGTTGGTCACTTCAGCACTTATGCTTGAATACAGACATGTTTACAGGAATGAGTGCGTTGGGAATATTACATTTGTGCAAACAGAGTGGGGCAAAGGTGGCTACTGTGAGTGGTTATCATCATATTGCATAATAAAGAGTCAAGATAATCAAAATAATGGACGTAGCCATAAAATGAAAGTAGGCTATGCATACATAGTCACTGTATGACCACATACATTGTCTGCTACTTGATCTGCAATTATGATTTTGTGGCTGAATGTCTTTCATTAAGATCTCGTTCACACCATACATGCAAAAAAACTGAAGGAAAAAATGCACAGATTTGACTTGTAAAAGCTTGTTCACACCATGTGCAGAGAGGTGCATATTTATTACATAGGTCTCTGCAAGTACACAAGGAAATCCATTATTTTCTAGATGTCTTGTTCACGCCGCCCATAACACTGCTGTCATGTGAGGTTTTTTTCTGTGCAGAGATATGTAATGAATTCTCTGCAAAAGCACACAGAAAACAATTGTTCTCTATGTGCCCTGTTCACACCACAATGTTGATGTCAAATCAGTTTTTTCTGCACAGAAACCTGCACACATTGTAAACAGGGCACATACAGAAAATGGTTTTCCTTGTGTCCTTGCAGCGACAGGTGCAGAAAAACTCACATCTCTGTACATGGTGTGAACGAGGCATAAAGGTTTGGAACAATGTTTGTAAAATACACCTGTACTTCTAAAACAAAAAAAAAAAAACAAAAAATGGAGGCTGCCCTTGCTGATCCCCTCCTGGAAATGTCTGGCAGTCTCTGACCTCAATATGTTTAGTCAATAATGCTAAACAAATATGCAGCTAGTAAAGTCAGGGGAAAGGCTAAAAGCTTACACAGAATATTTGTTTCAAATCAGCCTTTGCATTAGTATAGCATCCAGACTATAGCAACTTAAAAAGAAGTTTAGCAATGGCAGCCTATGTATTTTCTTAGTAGAGGTTTTCCTTACCTGCAAGGAGGACTGGGCTGCCCAAAACCAAGCTGGCTGACTTGATCTCAACATGTATAGGCAGCCTTTAATATCCTTGTCCTTAAGAAACAACTCTTGGAAAGGTATATGTATAATCAACATGTTAGCTCCTAGATTAAGGACTCAATCACATTGACAGCCCTGTAGAACCTATAAAGCCATTTGTTTTTTCTCTGCTATCACTGAGTTGCATACTGGCAGCCCGTACAAGTGGGAGTGCACCCACTGTACGGACGCTCCAACACAGCCGAGTTAGACAGGTACACGGAAACAGGCGCCTGGACACAGCCTGTGCGCCTGTCCCTACGTACTTGTCAAACTCGGATGTGCAGGTGAGTCTGTATTGCCAATGTACTACCATTCACTTATAGGGGCTCCCTTCACAATCTCAGCAGAATGCACATGTAAATAAGCCTTTATACTGCACCAAGGACTCAAAGTCAAATCACACATAACACAATACAAAGTAAAGAAAAATCAACAGCATTCTAGGTTTTAACAATGATAGCCTTAAGATTGGACAACAATTTGCTACCATTTTTTCAAATGAAATATAAGTGGATTAGAACTTTCAGAGGGAATGGGGTTTCCCCCTATGTTATAGGTATGAACACTGCTACATTAAACTATCAGTATTAAACTCCAGAACTCCATTAAAAACTTCTGAAGAGAGTAGTGTCAGTCCCTCTGTCAGGTTTAATTGCTGCCTTAATCACCATTTAGGGGAAGTTTCCTCACTTCCTGTCCCAGTCATTACCTGGAAGTAAGGGTGAATATCCCCAACTGGGACACATACCAATAAAACTTTTTGATAGATTTTATATAGCTCCACCACTCTACATAAAACTAACTAAAATGTTCTGGTTGGAGTTATAATTTAATTAAAGCTGAACGAAGTCTAAGAGGTACAGGAATATGGAGTATTACTTACATTATTTCTGGCTTTAGCAGGCTTCCTCCATCCATCTCCAGCCTCCAAGAAGCTCTCAGCTGCTGTCACATGCTTGCCTCTTCCACGTACAATGTAGGGTTAATAGCCCTGCATTGTATGTGATGATACAGAGGAACTGCCCATGGACTGAAGCACCAGGGAGAAGAGGACAGCACTGAAGATGGCTAGAAAGAAGACTGGGGTAAGTAATACATCCTCCTCCAATACCCTTAGTAATGCTGAGCTTCTTTTTTTTTAACCCAGGGTTCAGCTTAAAAAATAGAATCATCATCTTAGTTATTTTAACTTATTTCTACACAATTAGTTAATCTCCCTCCCCGACACCGCACAAACAACAACGATCTAAATAAAGTGAGTATTGTCTGAAACATTTTACATGCAGAAAAAGTAAAGGAAAAAATGGCCATTACTAAAACCATGAAGCAAAAAACAGACAAATGTTCCCCTAGTCATGCAGGACCAAAGATATGGAATGTTAGATATAGACAGAGGATGGAAATATACAAATGAACAGAATGGAAAGAAACACAGAGGAGAAAATGCCATGCACAGAAAGACAGATGTCTAGGAATATGACTTCAGAAGAATGCAAACTGCAAATTATATCCAAATGCTCATGGGAAAAAAACGTGAGCGATAAAAACCAAAATACTAATAAGAGGGGGGACAAGTAAAAAAAAAAAAAAAAAAAAGGCTACACATAAAATTGACATGTGACATCATTTAAATGTATTGTGTAGCAACTCCAAAGGAAAAAAAAAACTTGGAAGTCATATTTCAAAACAATGGTGCTCTGTCTGGTCTGTACCTTTTCTATTGCCATATATGAGTCGTTCTTCAGATGGAGAGTCCAGAAAAAAAGGAAGTGAACGATGGAGAAATAGGTGAGTGAGACAAATAAAAAAATAAAGATATTTTACTTGGCAGCAGCAAGAATGAAGGTGGACTGGCAAAAAAAATGAGAAGGGAAACCAAAAAATGGGAACCTACAGCTCTAGGACTCTTAAGAATGGCAGGAGTAAATACATTAATTCAGTTTAGAATGAGATAGTATAGAGTATGGTGAGAAACAATAATATTTGCAGTGTTAACCCCTTCAAAGTCACACGGCCAACAATGTGCTGTTATTTGTTGCTGGTCTTTAGCAATGGGGTTAAAAAACAGCATATCTAAGGAGGTACAGTACAAAATCTAGAAGCAAAGTTAAGAAATGGACATGCCATCAGCAGCACAAGGTTTTCGGATCACGGGATAACTTACACAACCACAATCATTTTTAAAGTCTGTGTTTACAGGGACCTATAAAACTGTCAGCGGTGCTACCGAAGTTTAGAAGAGGATGGCAAATTTAATAAAGACTGGATGTTCGGAAAATGTGGACATAACAATGGAGGTGAGAAGCTTGTAGCTGGATTGTGAGCAGTGATCAAATGATGTACAGTTATATCAATGCAAAACTATTGGACAGCTTAACAAAGCAAAGTTTATTCAGCAGGACATTTCCCATAATGCAGCTCAGTAAATCTGGGAGTACATGTAAACAGTAACACTGTGGCCAGTAATTAAAACAGTCATTTTCCAAACACTTGTGATGGACATTTACCATTTATAAGGGCACATTACAAATGAAAGGGAGATATGTTGAATAAAGTTTAAATGGTTAATGTATCAATATCAGAATCTATACTGGTAAAGGTAAATGGCAATGCACCCACAGTTATACAACAATATAGGGCCTTGTTGAATGCTTTATTTTTTTCCAAATTGAAATGATCAGTAAAAGCTCAATATATTGCCCACAAACAGATTTATACTGTGATCCGAATTTTTGGAAAATGTTTAGTTAGGTAGAGAAGTTAAAAAATAGGAAATGATCTGAGCTTTAATGGATTTACTAAAATGTCTGAAAAACATTTAAACCTTCCTGGTTATATCTATTACTATATCTATCTGTGCCCTTAGTTTTTAAAAGGGAAGTATGGACATTTATACTCACCTAGGTGGATGCAGCATCGATCTAATGCAGCACCTGTCCCCCAGTGACTCTGCAGCAAAAATAGAGAGCTCACACTGCTGACCGCTCAGTTCTCTTGCCCCACTCTGAGCAGAGAGCCCTGTCAGTCAGCAGCTCTCTGCTCTGCTCCTCCAGCGCTCACTGGAGCACTGGGCTGTGGAGGGGGGCGGGAGGGGTTGGCTCAGGCTCTTAGCGGATCGTTGAGAGACTAGTGCTTGCCATACATGGTCGAATTTCGAAAGAATTTTCTTTTGAAAATCAGAAAATTTGTGCGTTTTGATTTTTGAAATTCGGCCAACCAAGCCTTCAATTTCACCTAATGTTGCTACAGAAAAGAATTTTCATGGCTGGGAATCTTCTCTTTCCAGGGAATTTTCTTTTCTTGCACATGCGCATTTCTTTTTCGATTACATTTCTCGCATGATTCTCCCATCATTGTTAGAAAATCTTTAGTTTTTCAAAAAATTTCCAACATGTCCGATTACTCAAATTTGATTGCCGCATGAAAATCGGCTGTTGCTGCAGCCCACTAATGGTGTGAAATATGAACGAAAATTCTTAGATAAGATTTTCGAAAGAAAATTCTTTCAAAATTTGACCCATGTATGGCCTGCCTTAGCCAGGTGCCAGTCCAGGCATCTGGGTTGATCCTGACCATATGGTTGGGATCTTTCCCGAGCCTGGATCGGCTGAGTGATGTCAGCCTACAGTAGATTTAGCCCACTGTCTGCTGAAAACCGGACACAGGCATGCAGAACCAACTGCACTCATGTGATGTACAGGAAAAGTACAGCCAAAATAGCTTTGGTTATACTTTTCCTTTAAGATAAAAATTTCCTCTAAAAAAAATCTGCTGTTCCTAGGGCTTCCTTCTTCCTTGTGGCAATGATCTGCAGGCTCCAAGTCTCTGCAGATCATTGCCACATGTCTCAATGTACATGCTCCCCATTTTATTACTATGCAAGGTCATGGTGATCATTGTTTTTATTACCACAGCAAGGTCTGGGTCAAAGCTAAACCACAGTGTGTCACGTTTTGTGACGTTACTTTGGCTATTACATGCCCTCTCCTTCCAGGCTTTTCAGAGCAGATTGTACTGTTGGTCAAGCTACATGCTGAAATTTAGATCATGTGTGAATTCTAAAACCTAGTTTATACCTTCAGTGTAAAAGTAGTATCGCCCCATTTTACTTACAACCCCAGTTCCAAAAAGTTGGGACGCTGTGTAAAATCTACATATTTTATTCACAATAGAAAATAGAAAACATGTCAATGGGCACAGGGCTACAAAAAGCTGAAAAAATAAGTGATTCTAACAAGGAAGAGCTGGAAGAACATTTTGCAATGTGTTGCAATGAGTGTCTCAGAAGTAAAGATGAGCAGATTTTCATCAATTTGTAAAAAGCGGCATCTAAAAATAGTCAAACAATTTCAGAATAATGTTCCTCAATGCAAAATTGTTTTTAAATACCGTATTTATCGGTGTATAACACGCACTTTTTCCCCCTGAAAACCAGGGGGAAATAGTGTGTGCGTGTTATACGCCGATCCCTCCTGTCTTTGAGGGAAGAGGAGCGAGCGCCGCTGAATTACATAGAGACCTGCGATCTCTGTCACGCACAGCCACGCCTCCTGGCCCCGCATTGGGCCACTGTTCTGTCTATCGTAAGAGCAGGGCCAGGAGGCGTGGCTGTGAGTGACGGAATGCCGGGTACACAGGAGATCGCGACTCTGTGTAATTCAGCAGCGCTCGCTCCTCCTCCTCTTCCCTTGGAGACAGCAGGGATAATCCAACACTGGCGAGGCTGCAATGATGGGTAAGGTGAGGCTGCAGATGGGCACTGAACAGGCTGCATTGTTGGGCAATTTAATGGCTGCAGATGGGCACTGAGGAGGGTGCATTGTTGGGCAATTTAGTAGCTGCAGATGGGCACTGGTGAGGCTGCATTGATGAACTTTGACCCTAATTTTGCTTCAAGTTGAAGTTCTTTGTTTAAAATGTAAGTTTTTTTCCTGAAACTTCCCTCTTAAAATGAAGGTGCGTGTTACACGCCGATAAATAAGGTATATCATCATCAAAAGCTTCTGAGAATCTGGAGACCTTTCTGTGCACAAGGGAGAAGGCTGAAACGCAATATTGGATGGCAGTAATTTTTGGCCCCTCAGATGGCTCTGCATTAAAAATAGGCACGATTCTCTGATGGGCATCACTGCATTGGCTCAGAAATACTTCCAAAAATCACTGTCTGTGAACACAGTTTGTCGTGCCATCAAAAATGCAAGCTAAAGCTACACCATGTAAAAAAGCCATATATGAACATGATCCAGAAATGCTGTCACCTGCTCTAAGCCAAAGCACTTTTACAATGGTCGGTTTCAAAGTGGAAAACTGTTCTTTGGTTAGACAAATCAAAATGTGACATTTTTGGCAACCATGGGCATCCTTCTTACTAAGAGAGGGACCTTCCGGCTTGTTATCAGCACTCAGTTCAAAAGCCTGCATCTCTGATAGTATAGGGTTGCATAGGAATAGGGAGCTTGCACATCTGGAAAGGCACCATCAATGCTTAAAGATATATCCAGGTTTTGGAGAAGCATATGCTCCCATTCAGATGTCTTTTTTTCAGGCAAGGCCTTGCAAAATTTTAGCATGACAATGTTAAACTGCATACTACATCTATAACAGCATGGCAGATCTTTCACCAACTGAAAATATTTGGCGCATCTTAAAACAAAAAACATGACAAAGGTGACCCATAATTGTTGAGCAGTTTGAATCCTACAACAGTCAAGAATGGGACAACATTCCTCTCCAAGAAACTATATAGAGAGGGGTGTGACCTGACACAACCAATAACGGCAAGCCTCCATCCCTGTATCGAAACAAAAAAGGAAAGGGGTACTGGGACTTTATATGAGGCTTGTCATTAGGAATGATGATGCATAAAAAAATATATATATTGCACAGGAACTGTATTGTGGCGACCTGGCGTGCCTCTGGCTGTCTCCCTTGGTCTCTGGGGGGGGGGGGTTTCCCGCCTCAACCCTGGTTCGGACACTTGTTTGAGGCC
Organism: Aquarana catesbeiana; assembly: GCF_042186555.1. NCBI lineage: Eukaryota > Metazoa > Chordata > Amphibia > Anura > Ranidae > Aquarana > Aquarana catesbeiana. The sequence goes on from NC_133331.1 coordinate 142,262,734, forward strand.
CCTGTTGATATCTGGTTGGAACCTGGGCTTGGCTTGGGACTTGTAAGTAACTGACAAGTTGTTTTTGAGATTTTTCTCCTAGAGGGCATCATATACTAATAGTTGCATATCCATTTCTTAGTATAACTTTGAATTAGACTCCTGACGAGTGGCTGAAATGCCATGAAACGTGTCAAGTTTTTCAATCCAAGGGTCCCAAAAAGTCTGGCTTACTATCACGTATCATAAATAATTGTTTATAATCGCCAATTGATGTATGTTTAATTCATAAATTTATTTTATTAAATATGTCTATTTGCTGATCTGCATTATCTATTGTGCGTTCACTATACGAATAATGTTCCTTGATTAATTGTAATGCTTATTGTTTCAGTTATATTCAATATGTGAGTATCTTGATTGTATTGCATCATTGTTCATTGATTAAACATGTTTTAGAAGATATGGAATGCCCAATGTGATTGTGCAAATAAATTATAATAAATTTATTTTTATGCATCATTCCTAATGAAGTCTCATATAAAGTCCCAGTATCCCTTTCCTTATTTTACTTTCTCGCCAAGAAATCAAGCAAATGGTTACCTCAGTTTCCATACATTTACAGAGTGTTGTTAAAAGAAGAGGGGATGCTACACCGTGGTAAACATGGCCCTGTCCCAACTTCTTTGAGACGTGTTGCTGCCATTTCAAAATGACCTTATTTTGTTTCTTAAAATGGCACATCTCAGTTAAACATTTGATATGTGGTTGGTTTTCTATTGTGAATAGGTTCATAAAATTTGCAAATCATTGCATTCTGTTTTTATGTAGATTATACTAAGTGTTCTTTTTTTGATTTGGGGTTGTAAAATGCCCAGCAATTTGATCAAATAAATACCATGTGTTTCCTACTCAAACAAAACCGTGATGATTTACCATTACTAAATGCTACAGTTTTTAGTTTCTTTCAATTGCAAACAGTCCTGTTTAGTAATTAAAAGATGTAGCAAATTGTATTTTAGATTCTTTTAAAGCAGTGAACACTGAGAAACAAAAAGTGACATCCAATGATTTCATTAAGAACTTCAGTCCCCTCAATCATGGCTCCTCCCCCCCTCCACTGGTGCTGCCATATTTTACTGTCTGGTGCATGCGCAGATGCGCCAAAGGGCTCTGCCCACTGAGTTGTGAGGACACGTGTTGAGAAAGAGGTCCCAGAGCCCTTCAGCACATCTTTATACGTGTGCCCAACGCCATTCTTGCCTAGGTGAGAAAGGACAAAGTGCTGCAGGACAAAAAAAAAAGTAAAGTGCCTTAAATAAAAAAAAAAAAAAAAAAAAAACGCACACACACATTGTGGTAGAGGGATGGGAATGGAGCTGGAGCCACATACACATTCCTTCGGGGTGAAGGTCAGCTTTAAAGAACAGGACTTCTGTACTCCAAGAAATTGACCAAACAGTGCTTTGATGGCTTTTGTTGGTCACAGAAACATCCATGTAGAAATGGTGTGTTGTAATATACAGACAACCATAAAAACAAGCCAGGAATATTACAATGATCCTACCGTCAAACTGGTCTTCTCCTTCGGTCATTAATTCATCGTCTGAGCAAATGCTCAGAACATTCACCAGCATCTCAGTCACTGTGATTAACAGAACAAAATACACGTTAGTGTACTTCAGCAATCTAAATTAATAGATTAGATGGTTGCATTTTGCATACGCTTCACAATGAACGTCACACATTTTTATGAAATGTTAGCCCATGTTCTGGCCTTCAGCCAAATGCACATAATTTAAAAGCTGAAGTTAAGGTAGAGTTACTACCTCCCCTCCCCCACCAAATCATGTTGCAAATTAACTGGTCCTATGCTGCTCCCCCCTGCCAGTCACTGTAATAGCCTGCAAATTTAGGATCTTCACTACATAAGCTGGTGACTGAGTATCATCAGAATGCAGGCAAAGGAGTACCAGTGACTTTATTCAGGGACCAGGTCACTGAAGAAGAAAAAAAAAGCTCAGGGGTCATGTGACTATGCTGAATAATCACCAGTTGGTATTGCCTGCATAATGATACTACTCAGTGGTCAGATGCCACCTGAGAAGAATCATTTAGGAATCACTTAGGCAAAGGGGGTTCACTTAGGCAAAGGGGGTGTATGGATCTCCACAGTCTGGAAAATTCTGAATGCACATTTTCAGGCAAATTTAAAAAAAAAATGCAGATCCTCCTAATTTGCTTATCACTAGTCATGCACTTCTAAAATGGTCTTCAACTAAAAAGAACAAAGCCGATACCTTTTTCACCAACAAATGGCAATGACCATGTGAACACATCCATGAAGTTCGGCAGCCAGTACGGGTGTGGTGAACAGTTGAATTGTCTGATATTCATAACATTATTTTCATACTTTAATACAGCAGCTGTAATGCAAGTGTGGAAATCATTAGAGGCAATAACACCCTAAAAATTATAAAATCATTTCAGTATAACTGGCTTTCCTTAGCCACAGTAGCCCAATTGTTGGATTAAAAAAAAAAATCTATATCTATAGATAAATAATTTGCTTACTTTTAATTTGCATTATAAGCTGCACATGGCAACTCTCTAACAGAAAACCATACAAGTGATTTTTAATTTAATTTCATCTGCGATAAAATGTTCCAACTTAATGCAGATTATGTGCTTTTAAAGGCCTTCTCTGCTGATAACCAGCCTATGAATAGACAGATTTCCCTTAAAATGGAAATCTCCAGATACAAAATAAAATTGTGTCACTTGGTACGGCCTGCTTAGCACATCAGAAGGAAGCAAACCTGGCAACAATTCTAGCTTTGTTAAAGGCTCTTACCCTAGTAGTCTTTCATGCTCAATAATAGTGGAAGCCACCAAGATTAAATGATTTCCACATAATAGCACTTTTTAAGGCAATACATATTTCTTCTACATACATATATTTTATTATAGTCAGGACTAAAAGATAAAAATGTACAAAAAAAACTGAATGCTTGTATCCACTGTAAAATTATATTCTTGGTGTCTATTGTGGGATGCAGGAAGTGTTAAGCCTTTGTGTTATAAGCCCCCCCTCCCACTGGCAACATGCCTCCAGTACCTAGAGTATGATCATAAGTGGGACCTGTGGGACTCATGATCATGAGTGGGACCTGTGTCTCTGAAGAAAATAATGTTATGGGAGGTACAAAAATCCTATTTTCTTTCTTGTCCATTATGGGACACAGGAGGTCTTAAACCTTTGATTTAAAAGTAGTCTAAAGGGTAAGCGACACAGCAAACAAATGCTAACCAGGCCCAAGAAAACATCAAGCAACAGCTATCTGATGCCCAAAAGCACTGGAAGCACTGACAGATCAAGTAGAGTGCACCTTGACAGGAAGGGGTGAAATCCGATCCTTGAGAAAATATGCTATCCAAGGATGACAAAAAGACAATCAGAACAAAGGGAAAGTTCCTTTTGGTGAACTGGAATTAAACAGTGGGGCAGATGAACAATGATCTGGCTGACAGGAAAGGCAGAAACTACTTTATGCAAGAAGGAAGTCCTGGGCACCAACACCACGTTGTTCCTATGAAAAACCAGAAAGACTTCCTCAGACTGTCTCTAATGGGTTCACAAGATGATCTTTGAAGCAGAGAGAACTAGATTCAGATCCCACGGAGTAACAGGGGAAGCTGTATGGGGGAATCACCTGACAGAGCTGAAGGAGACTCGGAGGCTGAAAAAACAATTATAGGGTTGCTGGAATCCAGATTGTAGGAGTCGGTTCCCTGAGAGGATACCAAACAGATGCTCCTGGAACCCATAGGAGAGTTTGCATTGAAGCCACCAAATGAGCGACACAGATTCCTGTGTCTATGCAAAAACATGCTTCAACCACGTGGCTGGGAAGCAACTAGGCCCAGGGTGCAAGGCAAGGCCTCAAAGTAACCTACAAACCCAGGCAGCTATTGCTGATGAAAGTCGGGCATAGGGGGATCCAGTCAGGTCACTGTAGGAGGGCAATAGGAACAAACAAAATCCACATGGATTTTTTCCAAACTGGAGCTGCAGCAGAATGTTGTTCCCTTAAAGTGGAACTTTAGTCAGAAAATTAAGTCCTGCTAGATCACTTAAGGCTGGCCCCTTTTGCAGGTATAGCTATGTAAAACATTAAAATATGTGCCTATACTGTTTAACATCCAGCAATACACTGTCTAACCCTGCTCTGCACATGCTTAGTTGCTCTCCAAATTTGGGCACTGCTGAATTTGTAGAGGCCGATCTGCTGACAGCCTTAAAGAGGATGTAAGCCTTCACATATACCCAGTGAAGTGAACAGCCTCAGATGATGCACAGGGATGAAACAAATCTCCCTACATACAGTGCCTTGCAAAAGTATTCACCCCCTTGGCATTTTTCGTGTTTTGTTACCTCACAATCTGGAATTAACGTGGATTGTTTGAGGATTTGCATCATTTAATTTACAGAACATGCCCACAACTTTGAAGATTTTTTTTTTTATTGTGAAGCAAACAACAAATAGGACAAAATAACAGAAAAGGTCAATGTGCATAACTATTCACCCACCTAAAGTCAATACTTTGTAGAGCCACCTTTTGTGGCTATCACAGCTCCAAGTCGCTTTGGATAAGTCTCTATGAGCTTGCCACATCTTACCACTGGGATTTTTGCCTATTCCTCCTTTCAAAACTGCTCCAGCAATTTCAAGTTGGATGGTTTGCGCTTGCGAACAGCAATCTTTAAGTCTGACCACAGATTTTCTATTGAATTGAAGTCTGGGTTTTGACTAGGCCATTCCAACACAATTACATGTTTCCACTTAACCACTTCAGCCCTGGACCATTTGGCGGGCCAAAGACCGGAGCGTTTTTTGTGATTCGGCACTGCGTCGCTTTAACTGACATTTGCGCGGTCGAGCAACGTGGCTCCCAAACAAAATTGACATCCTTTTTTCCCCACAAATAGAGCTTTCTTTTGGTGGTACTTGATCACCTCTGCGGTTTTTATTTTTTACTCTATAAACAAATAAAGAGCGACAATTTTGAAAGAAACGCAATATTTTTTACTTTTTGCTATAATAAATATCCCCCCCCCCCCCCCAAAAAAATTATTTTTTTCCTCAGTTTAGGCAGATAAGTATTCTTCTACATATTTTTAGTAAAAAAAAAAAAAGGGCGTCTTAAAGGGCAACGTTCAGGTACGTTAATATGCCTGTACGTACCATTCTGCCGACATATATCGGCGTGAGCCGGTCGGCAAGGGGTTAAGCCACTCAAGTATTGCTTTAGCAGTGTGTTTAGGGTCATTGTCCTCCTGGAAGGTGAACCTCCGTCCTAGCCTCAAATCACACAGAGTGGTACAGGTTTTGCTCAAGAATACCCCTGTATTTAACACCATCCATCTTTCCCTCAACTCTGACCAGTTTCCCAGTCCCGACTGCTGAAAAACATCCCCACAGAATGATGCTGCCACCACCACGTTTCACTGTGGGGATGGTGTTCTTTGGGTGATGTGATGTGTTGGGTTTGCGCCAGACATAGCGCTTTTTTTTGATGGCCAAAAAGTTCAATTTTAGTCTCATCAGATCAGAGCACCTTCCTCTATACATTTTGGGAGTCTCCCACGTGCCTTTTCGCAAACTCAAAACGTGCCATTTTGTTTTTTGCTTAAAGTAATGGCTTTCTTCTGGCCACTCTGCCATAAAGACCAACTCTATGAAGCGTACGGCTTATTGCCGTCCTATGTATAGATACTCCAGTCTCTGCTGTGGAACTCTTCAGCTCCTCCAGGGTTACCTTAGGTCTCTGTGCAGCCTCTGATTAATGCCCTCCTTGCCCGGTCCGTGAGTTATGGTGTGCGGCCGTCTCTTGGCAGGTTTGCTGTTGTGCCATGTTCTTTCCATTTGGTTATGATAGATTTGATGGTGCTCCTAGGGATCATCAAAGATTTGGATATTTTTATAACCTAACCCTGACTTGTACTTCTCAACAACATTGTCCCTTACTTGTTTGGAGAGTTCCTTGGTCTTCATGGCAGTGTTTGGTTAGTGGTGCCTCTTACTTAGGTGTTGCAGCCTCTGGGGCCTTTCAAAAAGGTGTGTATATGTAATGACAGATCATGTTACACTTAGATTGCACACAATTGGACATCATTTCACGAATTATGTGACTTCAGAAGGTAATTGGTTGCACCAGAGCTTTTTATGGGCTTCATAACAAAGGGGGGTGAAAACGTGCCAATTATCATTTTTTTTATTTCTGAAAAATAGTTTCATGCATATATTTTTCTAATTTTACTTAACCAACTTCGACTATTGTGTTCTGATCCATATATAATTCAGATTAAAAAAACACCAATACCATCTCATTCCTGGACGTACAGGTTTCTAGGAATGAGGATGGTACACTCAGCAGCAGCCTGTACCGTAAATCCACTGCAGGCAATAACATTTTACACGCCTCCAGTTTCCATCCTGAGACCTTGATCAGATCTATACCATATAGTCAATACCTAAGGGTTAGACGCAACTGTACCAATGAGGAGGTTTTTCGATGTGAGGCTGGAAAGCTGCGTGACAGGCTGCTGCTGAGAAGTTACTCCAAAAACTCTCTGAAAAAAGCATTCCGACGGGCCACAACCCATGCTAGACACGACCTGCTCTATTCACTATTCAACTAGACAACTCTTTGCGAATAATAACTAAATATTATAAACAACATACCCAAATTTGTAAAATTGTCTCTAAATATTGGCACACTCTCACAATGGACCCTAGTTTGAGAGACTTATTGTCAGAGACACCTCTCTTCACTTTCAGGCGAGCCAATTCAATTGCCTCTAGATTGGTCAAAAGCGAATATAGGGATGACAAGGGACTAGTTCACTGCAAATATAGAGGTACATATATGTGCGATGCCTGTGGTTACTGTAGGTACATGGACACCAGTAAAAACCCAGTCCTACCAAATGGCCAGACTTTCAAATCCCGCCCCTTCGCTAACTGTCAAACCTTCGGGGTTATCCATCTCCTTAAATGTGACTGCGGATGCTTTTACATAGGGAAGATTAAACTCCTTTTGGAAGAGAGCTTACCGCCATATCCTTAGTATGCAGGTCTGCGACCCGGATCTGCCTCTTGGCAGACACACTAGTCTGGTCCATTTGTGGGTCTTCCCCCAAAATCAAGTTCTTGATTCTTGATCGCATCCACCCCAGCTCGAGGGGGGGAGACAGGAACAAAAGTCTCCTCCAGCTCAAGCTGCGGTGGATATACACCTTGAAAGCTACCTGTCCCCCTGGACTAAATGATGCAGTATGCTTCAAGCCATTTTTGGATGGCTTTAGTTCAGGGGGTATGGAAAAATAATACCATATTAACCCTTTGTTCGCCTCCCCAATCCTTTACAGTCTGGCCTTATTCCCTCTCTCCTTCCATATAATTATTTATTTTTATGCCTTATTTACTTCTCATTTTTAATTTTCCAATTTTTATTTATTTTTTCTTTAATGTCAGTTCCATTTTTCTCTTTTGATATACATGTACATTTTGATAATTGCCCATGTACTCTGTATTTGGTTGATTTTTTTGTTTCCCCCATTGCCCCCTCTGTGCCATATCATATTCGCTCCCAAGAAGTGGGGACGCTCCCTGGGGCAGGCCCCCCCCAACGGCTCTTTTTTCCACTCAAGATGTTCTATTTGTCGTCTGTCAAGTATTTGATCATTACATATACAAGTTATTTTTACCATCATATTTATTGCCAGTAAATTTATACATTTAATTTTTCATTTTTCATCTTATTTTTCACATATTTTTTTCCCTTTACACATGAACCCGGCGCGACCGGATAGCCTCTCCTTTGAGGCTTCTGGGGACGGCGAACTCTGCTATTTCATTGCGGACACTCGCCGCCATTGATGATCTCTGATGAGGTTACCTTTCCGCGCAGGTGAGACGCCGCTGCGTCGTGCCCCTCCGCGGCGCCTGCGCTGTGGGGCTGTGCTTGTGCACCACCTGGCCTGCTCCCATTTGTTTGCGGCCTGTGCGGAGCTTGCGCCTGGTGTTCTCGGCGCCTGCGCCATGTGGGGACGCGGCGCAGCGACGTCCCAGGGGGTACACCTTTGGAGGCTGGGCTGAGGCAACTCTCACCCAGCTGATCGACATGTTAATCAGCTGGGTGGGGGAATATCTGTTGGGGCCACAGTATTTATACCCCTCTAAAACACAGACGAGTTAGGACCAGAGACTTGCCGATCTCTGGAGACCCCTTGCACACTTTACTGAGATCTGTTGCACTGGTAAGACGCTGCCTTTATCTATATATTTTTTTTCTCATAAGGTTATACCTATTTCTATAGGTACCCTTATCCACCAATGTCAATATTGTTTTTGGGCTCTATAAGTTACTAATACCAGTCCCACTTCACAGTGACCACTTGCAATTGGCTCTCCAGACTGCGAAGAAGCACTGTTCCCCTGTCTCCACCAACTGTCTGATTGTTTCAGTCAACCTAGGTAGGTTTTTTCAACTTTCAATACTATTTAAGTGGGGTTCCCTCCCCCTTCTTTTTGACATCCATATTTTTTACTTATGGGTGTACTTTTATACTTATGGTGTCATTGCCCCCCCCCCCCCCTTGCCTCCCCTCCAGATCCTCCAATCCATTTTTGGGCCTCAGTACATGTGTCAGCCTGTCGCTGTTCTGGTTCTACAAATCCGGCGGGGCTGTTGGGTGTTTGGAGGGGGAGGGTTCTCTCTCCCCCTCCTTTTCCTTTTTTACATTATTTCTTTAATTACAACAATTGTCTCTCGACGGATTGAGCTTGCTGGGGACCCCCTGCTCCGGTTCTTCCTCACATTCTTTTAAAATTGTGGATGCATTTTTGTACCTGTCCATTCACTGTGATGCAAGTATCTATAGATGAACTTGTTGATTATTATGTAATTGTATGCTTTTGGACAATTTTATTGATTTTTGTACATTTAACATCTTATAGACACTGTGTCTTCTAGGGAAAAAAAACCCTGATGAAGGACACTACAGTCCATCTCCGAAACGTAGGCTTTCTGGATTGTGTATCCCATGTCGCGTGTCTGTACAATTTATATGCATCCTTTGTTTCATATAATTCTCTTTTTTTGTACTATATTATTTTTTTCTTGATCAATAAACTTTATATACTTTTTATATTGTTGTTTTGGTAGTGCCTTCAAAATCCCACCCCTAGGTGGTTTCTCTAGTTCTATAAAAAAAAAAAAACACTGAACTAAAGGCTGTAATGTAACAAAATAGGTAAAAAGCCAAGGGGGTGAATACTTTTGCAAGGCACTGTAAGTTTTACATGTATATCTTCTGTCTTCAGCTTCATATACTGTTCAGAAAGTGCACGTCCTGTTAGAATTTTCTCTTCCTGGTTCCCCTGTAGGTGTGGATACTTGCTATACAGGCATACCCCACTTTTAAGTACACAATGGGACCAGAGCATGTATGTAAAACGAAAATGTACTTAAAGTGAAGCAATAACTTTTTTTTCACTTCTGGGGGTCAGGGACTGCAGAGGGGGCTCAGGGCCTATAGTGGAGAGCCATGGGCTGTAGTGGGGGGAGGTCAGGGGGTGAAGTTTATAGTACTGTACAGTAATCCACTTCTGTTTAGACAGCAACTCTGGGCTGGCGGGCATGGCTGGCAACTCTGGGCCTGGTGACAACTCCGCCTCTTCCAGGCCATGCTGCAGCTGCGCGGGATATCTGTACTTGCGAGGTACTTTACATACTCGCTTGCAGGTATGCCTGTATTCGCGAGTATACGTAAAGTGAGTGCCTAAAGTGGGGTATGCCTGTACACTGTGAGAGACAGCTGAGTGGAGGAAAGGCACACACCCCCCTCCCCACACATGCAGAGAGTGCCCGATTAGCTTTGTGCTAATCTATTCATAGCAACAACACACTTCAGGCTCCTGTCTCGGACAGCTTGTCAAAAGTTATCAGACCAAGGGAGCAGGACAAAGTTACAGGGCATAGGGCTTTGAAGAGAGATAACAAAACACTGCAGATAGATGTGCCCAGCTCAAATTTCATGAATCGGGTATACACCGACTTTAACCACTTGCTGACCAGCTCACGCACATTTACGTTGGCAAGTTGGCTCCTAAGAGCATGCGCACCTGCTGTACGGCGCATGGCCAGCGGCCGCGATGTCCGCACGCCACCCGCGAGCCAGAACGGGGATCTATGTATGTAAAACACACAAATCCCTGTTCTGACAGGGGAGGAGAGACAGATCTGCTGTTCCTAGTAATTAGGAATAGTGATATGTCTCCTCCTCCAGTCAGTCCCATTCCTACACAGTTAGAAACAATCATGAGCGAACACATTTAACCCCTTGATCGTCCCCTAGTGTCAACTGTATAAAATGTCACTGGCAGGGAAGGGGTTATCAGTGGCTATTTTTAGCTTTGATCGCTGTATAAATGTCAATGGCCTTCCAAAGTGTCCGATCTGTCCACCACAATGTCATAGTACCACTAAAAATCGCTGATCGCCGCCATTACTAGTAAAAAAATAAATAAAAATGGCATAAATCTATCCCCTATTTTGTAAACACTATAATTTCTGCGCAAACCAATCAATATACGCATAGTGCTTTTTTTTTTTTTACCAAGAATACGTAGAAGTATATTTATGGGCCTAAACCGATGAAGAAATTTGTTTTTAAAATATTTTTTTTTTTTTAATATTTCTTATAGCAAAAAGTAAAAAATGTATTTCTGTTTTTCAAAATTGTCGCTCTTTTTTTGTTTATAGAGCAAAAAATAAAAGCCGCAGAGGTGATCAAATACCACCAAAAGAAAGCTCTATTTGTGGGGGAAAAAAGGACATCAATTTTATTTGGGTACAGCGTCACACGACCGTGCAATTTACAGTTAAAACTACGCAGTGCCGTATCGCAAAAAATGGCCTGGTCATTAAGGGGGAAAATCTTCCGGGGCTTAAGTGGTTAAAGTGGAAATAAACTCTCCTTATCCTTACAGCCAGGGAAGCTGCTTCTGTTTGATCTACGACAGCCATGGTGCTGCACATGTGATCAGTTATGACACCAGCCATATGATGATTTGACAGTTTGGTTGAGGAAATAAACAAATGTGACATTTAGCAATCCCAGCATTCCAGGAATGTAACTTTTTTGAAACGGTTAAATCGATGGGTTTAGTTCTGCTTTATAATTTCCTGCTGCTCAGGGGCTCTAGGCTTCAGCAAAATGGCAGCCTCCAGCAATTTACAGTAAACACTAATTTTGGTGGGGGTGTGTCCAAGATGGATTGGTTCACTGCTCCTTCTGGGCTGTTTTGGTTACGTTTTGTTTTTTTTCTTTCATTTAAAGTTCAGATGTTTTATTGATTATGCACTGTATAGATCACTGTGTAAGTCTACTCTACTTAAAGTACAAGGGTCCACAGATTGCCCGCCCTGGGTACGAGCGCCAGATCCAATAAGTTTCTACCTATCTCACCCTAATTTCGCCATGCAATTCAGCCAACATGTCGGCCCTTAAAATTATGTCCTGGAACACCAGGGGCCTCAACCCCCCAGTTAAGAAGTCACTGGTCTTCCAATTTATCAAAACACACAATCCCCACATCTGCATGCTCCAAGAGACCTACTTAGTGGGAAGCAGAACCCTGGCTTTCAAATAGCCTTGGGTGGGCAGCCACTACCACTCCACTTATTCCACTTTTGCCAGAGGCGTGAGTATACCGGTAAATAAATAGTTACCCTTCAAAGTTCTGGACATGGCGCTGGACCCGGATGGTAGATATATCATTCTTAATGCCAGAACCCTCTCCAAAACCTGGTCTATAGTGGTCTTATACTTGCCTCCACCGGCATCACTGAAACTACTAAATAGGAGGATGGCTAAACTAGAAGACTTTGCTTCAAACCACGATACTTTTGGGTGATTTTAACATGGCCCCTGAATCGGGTGTTGATAGACTGGCAGGTGCGGGTCCTACCTGCCCTGTGTTGATAACCTGGGCTGAAACCTATGGCCTGACTGATGTCTGAAGGTGGAGACACCCTCAGACACGGGCCTACACTTGCCACTCCGCATCACATGGTTCCTTTTCTGTATCACCTTAATTTTTGCTGGAAAATCAGTCTTGTCCAAAGTCAAAGATGTCAGGATATTGCCCAGGGGAATATCAGATCATGCTCCCCTGATAGTGAGCATGGGTGGGCCAGGCTTTGGAGACTCTCAAGGTTTTGGATTTTGGACCAGGATGTAGACTCCCAGTTTAGAAAGGTAATGGAGGGTAACTGGGCAGACAACTCGGGCACTGCAGCACCCATGGAAGTATGGGACGCATTTAATCGGTCCATCGGGGACAATATCGGTCCATTATAGCTAAAATTAGGAGGGATAGGCAGTCCGCCTTGGTAAAAGCGGAAACTGCAGCTACCACTCAGGAGGAACTCTATATTAGAACACGTGACCCCCAGCAAAACATTAGGATGCAAACCCTGACTAGAGAGATTCTCTCCCTAAGTATATCCCTGACTCAGAAAAAGCTACTTGCACAATCCCAATGTATATTCGAGCAAGTGGAGAGGTCAGGTAAACTTCTCGCTTGGCTCTCTAGAGAGCAATTGGGAGGGATTAGTGTCCCTCATATCCTTGGCCCCAACAGTGATCTCCTCTATACGTCAGAAGAAATCAATCATTGTTTTGTCACATACTACCACTCTATACATCACAGGTGACATTCAGTGATGACAAATTACCTGGATGAGGTTGACGTTTCTGTCCTGACTGACACGTATAGGAAGGGATTGGACAAGCCTATCACCCTGGACGAGACACTTAAAGCATTTAAATCTATGCAACCGGGCAAAACCCCTGGACCTGATGGGATACCTGCAGAGCTATACAAACAATACCCTGACGTCTTGGCCAATAGACTCCACAACATGCTGACTGTAGCTGAAGACTTACAGTCACTCCCGCACTCCATGGGGGAAGCAGTTATAATTGTAATTCCGAAGCCGGGAAAAGACTCTTCTCTCTGCCCCTCCTATAGGCCAATCTCGCTGCTAAACGTTGACGCTAAAATATTGGCTAAGATATTGGCAAACAGATTAAATATGGTTATCACGGCGTTAGTGCACCCCGACCAAACGGGATTTATGCCAGGCAGAGGCACTGATATAAGTCTCAGGAGACTATTTACCAACAAGGCCAGAGCGGACGCGGAGGGGGAGGAACTGGTGGCCTCCCTGGACGCCGAAAAGGCCTTCAACTCCATTGAGTGGAGATACCTGTGGGTGGTCCTTACTAAATTTGGTTATGGTTGGAAATACATCTCATGGGTTAAAATGCTGTACGCTGCTCTTCAGGCTACAGTGTATACTAATGCTTGTCTCTTGGAGCCATTCCCGCTGAGTCGGGGTACGAGACAGTCCCCTGTCTCCAGGCCTGTTTGCCCTGGCCATAGAGCCTCTGGCCGCCCTCATTAGAAAGGATGCTGAGGTACAGGGTATTCAAGTTGGGACTATCCATGAAAAAATTTCTCTATATGCAGACGATGCCCTACTGTATTTTGCTGACTCATCCACCTCCCTTCGCAAAGTACTGGTCCTATTTAACCGTTTTAGTGAATTCTCGGGTATATGTATCAACTGGGACAAATCTGAACTGTTCTCACTCCATCCCTCCACAACCAAACCTAACTCCCAGACGCAGCTTAAGTGGGTGGAGGAAATTAAATACTTGGGGATAAAGATCACAGCAGACCTAGGGGAATACATGGCCTGGAAACTCCAGCCCCTTGTGCAGCAGGTCACTACCAAATGTACAGCTAGGCGCTCGCCCCCCCCGACACCTGTAGGTAGGGTAAACCTGCTGAAAATGGTGCTCCTACCCAAGTTTCTATATTTTGTCATAAACATCCCTACCCATATTCCCAGGGCTTTCTTCAGGAGACTGGAGGGGCAACTGGGGACCTTTGTCTGGGCAGGGAGACCTCCCAGAGTGGCGAAGCAGATACTACACCTACCCCTTTCCAGCAGTGGATTGGCGCTTCACAATTTTCAAATTTATTATTGGGCAGCCGTCTTGGTCACAGTTCGGTGGTGATTATCCTAGCCTAGACAGAACCCCGTGGTTACATTGGAGACAGCCATAATGGGGTCATATGCCGCTCTTAGTAACCTCTCATTCAGGGGAAGACTGACCCCTCAGTTACGAATCCCATGAAAACCACAATAAGGGCCTGGCAGGAAGCTAGGGAGATATATGAAAAACCCTTTCACATATCCCCTCACACGCCCCTATGGGGTAATCCTCTCCTGACTTTCCAGATCCTGCACAGTGGGCAAAGAAAGGGATAACGACTCTAAAACATATAAAGACTGTAAACGTATTTCTTTCCAGGACATGGAATTCCTGTACTCGCTACCAGCAAAGTGGACATTCCGATACTGGTAACTGAACCATTCAGGGCCCAAATTCCAGAGAAAAGAACACTGGAGTCAGACTCAGTGAAGCGACCCTTGACCTCCAGCACAATGGGACAACCGCTCTCTTCCCTATCTGATGGTAGCTTACGACACCAAGCTGACCCGATCCTTTGAAAAGTGGAAGGCTGACATACACACACCCTAGATGACGAGAAATGGGAGGAGTGTGTCTCCACATACATCCCGTCATTAATAGCAGCAAGAAACAGATTCATACAGCTCAAATTTCTACACAGGGCCTACTTCACCCCACAAAGATTAGCCCAGATATTTCCCCAAAGGAATCCACTCTGCCCCAGGTGGTCGGGAAATAGGCAAATTTTGGCACATGGTCTGGACATGCCCCAAGAGCCAGCCCTACTGGAAGCAAATAGCTGACACCTTGAGCGATGTGTCCGGAACTCGGGTCCCACCAGACCCCCTAACCCTTCCTGACATTCTCCCTGTTTTATGCCATTAGAGAAATCCTCCTCAAATGGAAGTCAGTGGAGCCACCCAGGTGGGAGTCCTGGAGCCTTTCTATAAACACCGTACTACCCCTTTACAGGCTTACATATGAGAGTAGACAATGCCCTGCAAAATTTGACAAAATATGGTCGGCGTGGATTGATGCCAATGGCTGAGTATGTCTAGAGCTGAACCAAGGAAGTACTCCTGAATATGTACTTAATAGCGTTGACTTTACCCCCCCAAATTGGTTCACCCTTCAGATATCCAGATCAGGAACTTAGACAGTGAACATGTAAATAGCATGCTGGCTGAAAACCCTGGCTGAAGATAGAGACTTGCTGACTCTGATACCGTAAGAAACTGAAGTCCGAAATTAGGGACATAGAATTGTGTTGAACAGTAAGATGAATACTGTACATGCCTGAATGCGATTTCTTATGCAAGTGATTTTGTAATGCTGTTTTGTCTTTTAATAAAACATCTCTGTTAAAAAAAAAAAAAACACTAATTTTGGGAGCATAATTATATATTTTTTTTTATCAAGTTCTTATGGATAAAGTTTAATGCCGAGTGGCAAAGTGTGAAGAGTGAGAATGCACACGACACTCCAACCAGCATATGACAACAGTGCTCAGTCCCCTCAACATTAACTTTCACCACTGAGGAAACCAACGATAAAGGGGAAATTTGAAAGGCACCCAGCGGCATTATATTAAGTTTGCTCCCAGGGCTTTAGCCCAACCAAGTCTTTACAGACTGGCTCACATCTGAAGCTGTATCACGCCCCTAGTCCAGATAACTTTTACCAGCAGTATCCAAAGCTGATACAACACCAACCTGGATAGCTGTTACACAGACCAGCTCAAGCAGCAAGAGGAATGAAGACTGAAGTAGAATCCAGTAAAAACAACAATAAGGAGAAATAAAAAGGGCCAGTAAAAGCAGATAGACTTTATCAGCAGAGATGAAGAAAAGACAGCCATCCTGTAGGTCACTGGTAATGCACAGTGGAATATTGGGAGTAGGAGGGGTTATCCTGGGCTTGTCACAACTATTTTTTGCATGCAAATGTACAATCCTCCCGTAGGCGGAAGTATTGGCCAACAGTATTTGAATTCCTGTGCCCCTTAATGGACAAGAAAGAAAATGGGTTAGCTGGTAATACAGCAAACCTGAAGAAAAGACACCAATTCTCTTTGGACACTAAATCTGAGGCATGCAGGGAGTAGGAGGGGTTATCCTGGGCTGGTCTACAATCCTTTTTTTTTGCCAGTTTCCAAATCTCCTGTAAACAGTAGTATAACCCCAAAGGTTAATTCTTCATAGTCTGCTGAAGAAGTAGAAATTCACTATAGTAGCTTGTTCTACATACAGTCAATGCTAGTTTCTTACCAAACGACTTGCTATCTGTATACTGAACACACAGGGCTGTTGGAGCTTTTACATTTCAGAGAACGTCTGGTATTTTCTTTATGGTATACAAAATTTTCTCAGATTTGGCGAGGTAAAATCGTCATGTCATTTGCCCATCCTGTCTGCCACATTCAAAAAGAGACTACCTTGTATTCATGGAAAAAATATCATACATTCTCTGAATGGGCGGTGATGCCAAGCAAATGACCCCCTGTGTACATACTGATGGCAAGTAACCAGAGCAGCACCCAAAAAGTTTGGCACTGACTGTATGCAGCACAGGCTACTACAGTGAATTTCTGAATAAAAAAAAACAAAAAACTTTTTAAGTCATGTAAATATGGAATGCTGCATTTGAATATTATGTACTTTCAGGTGATAATCTTATTTCTCTTCCTTTTGCTTTCCGGGCTGTCCTTATAAGATTTTATGACAAAGCCAGTTTATAGAGCTCAATAGGTCAAATTATATTTAATGCCCATAACTGAATGAGTCAATGTAGGGACCCATCAACCTCCCTACTGCTGTTTTCAGTACCTGTTCAAAGTTTCAATCGGATAGAAGGATCCTAAAATTAACCATTGGCTGCGCGCTCTTTAAAAAACCCATATAGAAATAAAAATTTTATACAAATAAAAAAGTATAAAACCTTGGGTTAACAAAATTTTAAACCTTATGAATATAAAAACATAACTTCTCTTTAAAATAGTTTACAACCTACAAAATCGTTAAGAAATGAACCAAAACACACCTTTATTATTGTAGACATCTAAGTAATTGGGTGCTGAAAATATTGTTATTAAAGATGGAAACCCCGTTGTTTGACTTTTTCTGTACATTCGGTAGCTGCAGGTAAAGAAAAAAAATAGATGATAATGAAATACTGAAACAAAGACTGTAATTGTAGCCACTGTCAAAGTCATATTTAATTTTCTCATGCCAAATATATTTCTTAAATTGCCTTACCCTCTAAATTCAAGCCACTATCAGTCCACTGCTAGTACCCCTATTAGCAGCCCTTGCAGGGAAGCAAAGAATATGTTTATGGCTGCTTTGTGTAGAAGCTCATGCAATCGCAATCTGATCAACACCCCAGCTCTTTTTATTACCACAAAGGAATGTCATGATATCTATGGAGCATGGAAAGGGAGTTACTGAGTAAGGCCTCCTGCACACTTGAGCTCAAAAAAGCTGGTTTGATGGGCGTTTGAGCTTTCTTTCCCTCTGCCTCTCAACGTCCCCACATATTGGCATATTTGTTTATGCACACTATAGGCATTTACAGGAGTTTGGAGGCAGGAAAGAAAAAAAACCACCAAAGCTGCTTTCAGGAGAGGTGTTTTTGAGCATTAAAAAAAATGCTCAAAAGCACCTAAACCACAAAAACGAATATTAACGCTAGGAATGTTTATGAGCATTTTTACACTCCAATAGCCAGAATAAGTCAACATTCTATCCAATAGAATGCATTAATTCCAAACATGCAAACGTGCATGCAAAACCGTGTTTTTTTTTTTATCGAGCCTTTCTGCTGCTAAACTCTAGTGGGAAAAAAAGTACCAAGGAGATTACACTGCGCATGTGGGCTAAGAAGGAAAGCAAGGTTGTACTGTAAGCCCTGGTTCACACTGGAGCATTTTGACGTGCAATTTGACATGTCAAATTGGCGGCAATTGCCGTCAATGGCATCATCCTAATCAGTGCAACGCCGCATCTGTGGTGCTGCACCGATTTTAAAAAGTAGTTTCTGTACTACTTTTTGCGATTTCGAGCTGCGATTTACTGCACAGATGTCTCTGAAATTGCAGCTGAAATTGCGATTGACCTGCAGAAGTGAAACAGTGCGAGTTCTGAACTCGCACATCCTCATTCCCACAGCTCAGTGTGAACCTGGGCTAAACCTGTCTTGTCTGACATAATTGTAGGCCAATATTGTATGGTAGAAAGCAGGGTGCTCCAGGAGCATCAGACACACATTACTGTATTTAAACACTTCTATGCTGACAAGATCCAAGAAGTGTGAGATGGGCGGTCAAAGGAGGCGTTTGTTTTTTTTCCTTTTGACCATTTGTACTTCCTTCTGAGTGCACTAGGTCAGATGGGAGATATTAATTTCTCCAGAATTTCTCCTGTTAGTAAAGTTATGTCATTTTTTTTTTAAACAAATACAGTTCAGCTAACAGGACATCCTGCAAACTGACTTACCCTGCATCTTGTGCTTCATGTGCTCTGATGATTGACAGCAGATTGTTAGTCAGCAAAAACTCACAAACAGCTGGGTAACTGCAAAGAAAACACAAACATGTCAGCACAAAACATTAATAGCAATATATAGCTATTACAGAATAAGAAATTTCACATACCTGTAGAAGTAAGAGCATCCTCTAACTGTATTGTGACTGAAATGTTCTTGTGATTTCTCATTACCAAAGTCTTCAGAGGGATCAGACCATAACAAATCGCACATAGGACCAAATGCTGGAGGTTCTTTAAACCTGTCTAACTGCAATCAAGACATATATCAAGTTTGTTATCACTCACTGAGACTAAAATAAAACTAGCCTTACAAAAGCTTATCTAATCACTGGCATACCAAGATAAAGAAAATCTACTTGTATTTTTGAAAATAAGAATGTTACAAGCTTGAAAAAAAAAGTTTAAATTGGTGCACATAACATCTCCATAAACAGCTATATGCTGGATAAAAATGGTGTTTATACAGGTTAATGCCTAATACAAGCAACACAATTTGCATTGGCAGTGGAGTTCACACATAATTCTCAATCTTGGACATATGTTAATAGAACTGAAATGTGGAACTGATAACAGTAACATTTTACTAACATTCTACTAACCTACCCATCAAACTAACAACAAAAACTTACATTTTCTTCTAATTTTTTAAATGCCAATGGACAATTAGAGGATAAGTACCTGGCATGTAAAGAGATTTTTTTTTCCCAAAGAAAATTGTATAACTTCTGCCATCTGCCACTGATGCAGGTGTTTTTTAAAGGATTGAATTGGCAGCCAGTGGATAGAGTGATAAGTAACACTATCTACAAAACCACACTCCCCATTTCAGATATACAATTACTCTGGAGAACACCTTAAACAATTTTTTAAAAATAAATTCTTTATTTTTTTCAGTCTTTTTTTCAAATTCAAACAATATCAAAGACAAAAATACAATGTAACATAAATGCAGTGACAACTGACAGCTAATTTTTGGTAACTTTGAAACAAATTCATTATCATTAACAGCTTGTGAATATTGTTCACCTGAATGTAAAACCTGGTACACACAGAGATTTTCGGACGCATAATCGTCCGTTTTTGGTTGCATGCTAGTCTCATATCGAAAGTGAAGAGGTTATTCAACTTACGAAAATTCTCATACGACAGAATACAATTTTGGAAGTGATGTAATGTGTTGAATTATTTTAGAATGTATTCTTTCATTTTCGAGCATGCGTAGTCTTGCTTTTACGATTTTTTTCGGAAGAAAACTGAACTAATCAAACAAAAACCAGACGTTGCGTTTACATATGATAAAAATGTTATAGCTTGCACCTTCAGATTTTATCCCCCAAAAAGTCGGAATAGGCTGTCGAAAGCACTATACTAAGGATCAGAGAGTCGGCTGTTTGTCCGTCGTCTGAAATTTTACTTACAATTTTCTTATCGCGTGTACGGGCCTTAAAGGCGGACACATGGAGGGTTGAGTTACTAACAATAGTCTGTTCACTTTGCAAGGGAACCTGCACTTTCCAAGGGAATTTGCCCCAGAACTTAGTCAATGTGGTGAAATATCACTTTGCAAAAAAAATACCTAATTACGTGCAAGTAAAATAAAAAAAAAAATTTTGACTTTCCTGTAATTCCATATCATGGAGTGCAGTACAGGACACAGGCAACTTATTGATACACCATGGGTTATAGGCTAGCACCTTCCAGTGATTGGACAATGGCAAGCTCTTGAGGATATGATCCCAGAGCGCATGCCCAATTCAGCTTTGTAGCAAGCAATGCAGAGTAACAAGGCGTTCAGGAAGGGTGGTGGTATGTCCTGTACTGTACTCCAAGATATAGAATGGTAAGTGTCAAAATTCCTTTAATCCTGATTGAACAGCACAGGACTCAGAAAATTACAAAACTATTTTTACAAATACTAAAAATACAAAGAGTGGGCAACAACTAAGTAAATAGAATTGTGTCAACAGGCCCAAAATACAATGTGGATCAAAGACCCAAGTTCAGAGTGCTGCTGCAGCCAAAAGCAGCACCTGCAAAAGAATAGACATCCAGCTGCTAACATTTTGAGAATATATAAACAGAAAACTGAGTGCTTGTTTTATACAGTTGGGAAACAGAAGTTTGGTGCCTAAAGGTACAGGATACTCCTACAGATCTGGTGAAGTGGAAAGCTTTTGAAATCAAGTTCCTGATGAACCAAGCAATGGTGAATTTTGAAGCAGATGCCCCCTTGCTAGGTCCCGAGGAAAGAACAAAAAGGGATCTGGTAGGTTTTAGGTATACTCTAATCTAATGACTCTGAATACATCCAGGCAACGCAGAGATACTTCCTTTGAATGCTTACAAGCAGTGCACAAGGATGGCAGAACAATGTTTTCATTGCAATGGAGCACTGAAACCACCTTTGGAAGAAAGGATGTTCTTGGGTGTAATACAAAAAAAAAAAAAAAGAAAGAAAACATTAAAAACCTAATGACGCTGACTTCACCGTGAAGGGGAAGAAGTCCATCACACTCGAGGACTAAAAAAAAAACAAAAAAAAACCAAGTACCCACGCAGTAGGGCAGGGTTTTAGGGGAGGCACACCAGGGGGTGTGCCCTCAAAAGCCTGCCAGTGTCCATCACCTGAAGGTATAAACCTATAGCCCATGGTGTAGTAATAAGTTGTGTGTGTCCTGTACTGTACAAGATAACACAATTTTGGCTTGCACATAACAGAATGATGGAAGTCATTCACTAACCTCTGAGGCACATCTCGCAAAGTGCAACTTCAAATGAAAAGTGAACAGACTAATTGTCTTTAGTAAATCAACCCCATAACCACTATAACCAGAGACCAAAAGGTTTAAAACCCTCATATTACAAACAATATATAAATGTATATATGCTGTATGAAAGTGTTTTGTTCTCATGAGAACAGCATGATCTCTGGGTCTTGTTTTATCTTATAATCTTAGAATTTTGATGCCTCTTGAGAGATTTAGCCCTATGAATAAATGTTTTAATGACAGGATATTTACTTCCTACAAAGTGTGGGAAAATTAAAAACAAAAGCTAACAACTAGACTCTACATCATACAGTTAAAGAAACCAGATCCTTCCAAATGGCTTTAAAAACTTAGCTTTAAAACTTAAAGTTGCGCGCCCCCCCCCCCCCCCAGCAAAAAATGTAAAGTCAGCAGCTACGCATACTGTAGCTGACACCTGTCCTGGAATCCAGCGATGTTGGAACCCCAGCCGATGTGTCCATCGGCTCTCGGGTGCTGCCGCCGCCATTCCTACTAAGGGAACTTGGCAGAGAAGCCTTGCAGCTTCACAGCCGGTTTCCCTACCGAGCATGTGCACTGTGCTTTCTGAATGGCCCGATGGCAGGGAATGGAGGAGGGGGGGTTGAACATCCGAGTGATCGCACCTCGATCTCCAGGAAGTGGGGACAGGTACCTGTCAAAAACAGGTACCCGCTTCCCCCCCCCCCCGAAAGGTGCCAAATGTGGCACCGGGGGGGGGGGGGGGGAATAAGCGGAGCTTCCCCTTTTGGGTGGAACTCCGCTTTAAGTGGGTCTTTACTTTAAGCAGGCCTATCATTAAAAATCACCCATTAGGTGCATCAAAACCATACATCTTAGCATTACCCAAGAGGTTTAATAGTTTTGTAAAAAAAAAAGCAAAAAAAAAAAAAAAACACATTTATCCTGTTTATAAATTGCTGAAGCTCTCTCATGCAGCTTCAACAATTTTACTGGCACCACTAACTATTCTAGTAGAGCAGTAAACAATAAGAAAAGAAAAGGCTAGAGACACCAACTTATAAGCTACCAGATCATACAGAAATGCAAAAAAAGTCAGTGTTTTAGAACAACGCATGCATTCATTAATATACTCACTCTTTTGATGTCATCTAACGTGTGTATTTCTGGGGACAGTCCTCCATGGACACAAAGAAACTGTTGATTTAAAAGTGCAGCTAAAGGAAGACAATCAAATGCTTCCATACAGGCTTCATACACCCTCTCTGAATATTTTATTTTACCTATAGAGAAAAGCACTCGTCAATATGGAAATCTTTAATCGATTTTTTTTCATTTATAAGAAAAAGTGATGTATTTTTCACTGAGAATATATTTTAACCACTTCAGTCCCGGAAGGATTTACCCCCTTAAAGACCAGGCCATTTTTTGCGATACAGCACTGCATTATTTTAACTGACAATTGTGCGGCCGTGCGATGTTGTACCCAAACAAAATTGAACTCCATTTTTTCCCCACAAATAGAGCTTTTTTGGAGGTATTTGATCACCTCTGCGGTTTGTATTCTTTTACATATTTTTGGTAAAAAAAAATCCCAATAAGCGTACATTGATTGGTTTGCGTAAAAGTTATAGCGTCTACAAATAGGGGATAGATTTATGACATTTTTATTTATTTTCACTAGTAATGGCGCAGAGCAGTGATTTTTAACGGGACTGCGACTTTGCAGTGGACTGATCTGACACCTGACATTTTTGACACTTTTTTGGGAACCAGTGACATTATTACATCAGTGCTAAAAATTTGCACTGGCATTGTACTAATGACACTGGCAGGGAAGAGGTTAACATCAGGGGTGATCAAGGGGTTAAATGTGTTCCCTGTTTGTTTTCTCTAACTGTATGGGGGACTGTGTGACTGGGAAACCACACAGATCCGTCTTCCTGCTTAGAGCAGGCCCGCGAAGGCTAGTGCACGAATCGTCATGGCGATTGGCGCAGCCGAGCCACCTTGCCGCAGTGTATCTGCTGCAGGTGGTCGGCAAGTGGTTAAAGCTGATCTCCAGGTTGCCTGTCACTTCGCTTGAACCAAGTGGGTGCAAACAAACTATTTCCTTCACTAATTGCTGCACTGGCTCTATGCACTGTGTGAACTGTATGTAGCTTCAGCTATACACAGTACAGTGCTGGGTTCCGGCTTTGACAGAGACTTCCTGTCTCGCACCTGGAATAAAACAAGACACTTCCAAATCTTTTGGCAGGTAAAATAGTAAATGGCCGTGTATTTTCTATTTTGCATTTTGTCATTTGTCCAGAGTTACATTTTGTCTTCATTGGGCCCGAGTCATAGACTTGCACTGAATGGTAAAGTCACATTAGTGTACCATTACAAAGTCACAAACAGTTGCCAAGCACATAATAAGCAGATGGTTTCCTCCCTGTACATGCAGCACTCCTGCACTGCAACCAAAACATTTTCATTGTGTGTCAGCCTCCTGCAGTCTACTGTGCAGCAGAGCTCTGACTTGAGGAGCAAAAAGCAGCACAAAAACAAGAAGCCAATCAGTTGGCTGTGGTGAAAAAAGAATTCTGACATGAAGACAGATCAAAGTGACAGGGAAATGAGTGCATCATTCTTCTTCTTTTCATTCAGCAATAGTCAAAATCAATAGTCAAAAAATGGGAAGGTAACATAAATCTCAGGACTAGATAGACAATAATGCAAATCCTATGGCAGGCAAAAAAATACATAATATATATTTTATTTAGGTTTTTGAGTTCAGTTCATCTTTAATTTGTAAATCGCTTAAGTCTACAAGATTAGTGCACAATCAGTTTATATTTGAAAAAGTGTTACTTACATTCTTGCTTAAATGTGAAATATTCTGTAAGGTGCCTGCATTCATGGTTTCCTCTCAAAAGAAATAGTGTATTAGGGTAGAGGATCTTCAGAACCCATAAATATAACACACACTGTTAGATAGAAAAAGCAGATAAAAATAATTACTGCAAAATACAATTAATTTTATTAAGGGCAAAGTGTGACGAGTGCAACCATGAGTAAGGACATATTCATACCAGGTGTGCTGATTGGCATTGATCTATATTTAACCTTAAACTACGCAGAGGGTTCTTTACTGTAAGGCCTCATGTACACTGCTGCTGCTGCTGTTGAACGGACGTTTAGGAGCAGTTGGGCATTTTTTAACTGCTTCTCTATGTTATCTTATCAGTACATGGTGTAATTTATAGTCTAGGCAGTTGAGTTTAGAGGTCTTTTTTGGAAAGCAAAAAAATTAGTTCAGACGCTGAATTTAGAGTCATTTCAAGCGTCAAATGTTTCTAAATGCGGCTAAACACTGCAAACCAGATGTTTTAAACGTGGGTGACTATCTGTCAAGTTAAATCGTTCAGGAGAGGTTGTAAAAACGTCCCGTGTACATTAAGCCTAAGAGGGGCAAGGATGTAGAATTCCCTTCCAGAGGTGGTGGTCTCAGCGGGAGCGTCGATAGTTTCAAAAAAACTATTAGATAAGCACCTGAATGACCACAACATTCAGGGATATATAATGTAATACTGAAGTAAAATCACACACATATCTGGTGAGAAGCTCCGGTCCTAACGGCCACAATAGGAGAGAACTGATGATTATGGGAGCACCCCATGGGACAGTGACGGAAGTACTCGAGGCGAACTCCTTTTTGTATAAACCCCCAACGATAAAGTTGATGAAAAAAGTATGGAACACTATCAAGGCCATGAAGGGAATGGGAGGTCTGATGAAATGTACCCCACTGTGGAATAACAAGAACTTAGAGGAATTAAAAGAAATTGGGAAAATAAAATCATGGGAAATGAGAGGGATAAATAAATTATCCCAGTTATACAATCAAAATACTCTAAAAACATTTGAATCACTCAAGGAGGAATTTGGTATTCCAAACCACTCATATTTTAGTTACCAACAAATCAAACATGCCTTGAGCAGTCAGTTCGGAGAACAAGGGCCAGTTTGGAACAGGTCTATTATATTTCAAAAATTAGATACGCAGGGTGGACATGGGGGGTCTATAGCCGAAATATACCCAGATATATGTAAAAGTATTATAGAAACTCCGGGAAAATTGAAATGTAGAACTAAATGGGAAGAAGATCTGGGACTAATATCAGATGAACAATGGAAAGAGATATTGGTGGGAGGTCACCAGGTTTCAGTCTCACCAGCTCAGAAAGTTTCACAATTAATGCTACTACATAGGACATACTATACCCCTAAAAGGTTATTCAGGTTTGGAGGGAGGAAAGATGACAAATGCCCTAGATGTCAGGAATCGGGGGATCTAATTCACATGTTATGGAAATGCCCAAAGCTATTCCGCTATTGGAATGAAGTGGTGGAAATGTTAAATAAGATCCTCGTTTTAGAACTTAAAATAGAGCCAAAACTTTGCATCTTGGGGGTAGAGGGAAATATAAGTAGAGGAAATTTTAAAATTAAAATAGTAAGAAGATGCCTATACCAAGCAAGGAAGTTGATAGCTTTAAGATGGCAGGCAAGATCCCCCCCCACGAAGGAAGATTGGGTTAAAACGGTAGTAGAAACAATGTGGAAGGAAAAAGTAGTGTACACGAAGAGAAAGAACCTGAAAGAATTTAAAAGATTATGGAATCCTTGGCTAGAAGAACTAGGATACCCAATGTGAGGGAAACATAAGAGAAGTAGCCTTGTGGTAGCTAAATTAAGTAAGAAATAGTGAGATATGCTTAGGGGGGGGGAGGGAAGGGGGGATAGGGCGGGAGGAGGGCGGGGAAAGTACAAAAGGAGAAAATAAGTAGAGTATACCTTTTCTGCGATAGTAATATGTGTTTATTAATGAATGTATAGTAGATATAAGCAAAACTGGTATGCTTGTTTTTTAAAATTTTTGTATAATGTGGAAAAAGAAAACAATAAAGATTATGGAAATAAAAAAAAAAAAAATCACACACATACGTTGGACTTGATGGACGTGTCTCTTTTTTCAACCTCACCTACCAAGATTGACTATGGGATTCATAGTGTGCATATAGAGCAGTGAAATCTCAATGTCTGCTATAAGGCTTCAAAACTTGTTCCAAACAGAGGGAAGTGAGGTAGAAAATGAGAAGTTTGAGAACTCACAGGGGATGTTGCAAGGAGACAGGAAAACACAGTAAGGAAAAATGTTATGAAATATAAATTACAGGGCCAATAAGTAGTTGATGTGTATACATTATTTTTGGAGAACAAGGATACTGTTTAAGGTCACTTTAATGAGCCAGTAGCACACAAAAGGTAAAAAATAGCAATAAATTCATTTTCTTCACATACAACGGCAATTTACCTCTATGCTAAAATAACCTCTGTCTACATAGTCCCCCAAAAAGAGGTATCTTGTGTTAGCTGGCGATCCCCCCACTTCAAATAACTTCATCAGGTCAAAGAACTGGCCATGAATATCGCCGCAAACTGGAGGGGAAAAGAATAAAAATAAAGTGAGTTTAATTATTAGGATACAACCTAGGCAGAGAACTAATAAGCAAAAGAAAAAAAAATATTTTTCCTGATTCCTAAAAGCAGACGAAAATGCAGCTTCATATTTCCAAAAGCTAAAATATTCAGACATGTGACATCTGCTGAAGGGATCAGCTGATCTCAACTCCGATTATCCCCTTTAACAGAGACCAGTTGACTAAATATGCTTAAATTCTTGGTCACATACAGTGCCTTGAAAAAATATTCATTCATACCCCTTGAAATTTTCCACATTTTGTCATGTTACAACCAAAAACGTAAATGTATTTTATTGGGATTTTATGTGATAGACCAACACAAAGTGGCACACACTGTAGTTGTGTTCTGTAAAAGTGGAAGGAAAATAAGTGGTTTTCAACACTTTTTACAAATATGTGAAAAGTGTGGCATCTATTTGTATTCAACCCACCCGAGCCAATACTTTGTAGAACCACCTTTCGCTGCAATTACAGCTGCAAGTCTTTTTGGGGATGTCTCTACCAGCTTTGCACATCTCAAGTGATTTTTTTGCCTATTCTTCTATGCAAAATAGCTCAAGCTCTGTCAGATTGGATTGAGAGTGTCTGTGAACATTAATTTTCAAGTCTTGCCACAGATTCTCAATTGGATTTAGGTCTGGACTTTGACTGGGCCATTCTAACACATGGATATGCTTTTATCTAAACCATTCCATTGTAGCTCTGGCTGTATGTTTAGAGTCATTGTCTTGCTGAAAGATGAACCTCCGCCCCAATCTCAAGTCTTTTGCAGACTTTAACAGGTTTTCTTCTAAGCTTGCCCTGTATTTGGCTTCATCCATCTTCCCATAAACTCTGACCAGCTTCCCTGTCAATGCTGAAAAAAAGCATCCCCACAACATGATACTGCATTCAGGGCGTTAGTTTTCCGACACACATAGCGTTTTGCTTTTAGGCCAAAAAGTAAAATTTTGGTCTCATCTGACCAGAGCATCTTCTTCCACATGATTGCTGTGTCCCCCATGTGGCTTCTTGCAAACTGGACTTCTTAAGGCTTTCTTTCAACAATTTCTTCTTGCCACTCTTCCATAAAGGCAAGATTTGTGGGTTGCAAAATTGGATTCCATGCTGTACCCCAAACATCTAATTGCAGCAGAATAGAATAGGATAAATTACATCAACATACTTTCGCTTGGACAGTGATTTAACATTTCCTAGAGTTTTGAAAAACACTCACCATAAAACACTTACCATACTATGATCATGGTGGGTATGGTGAGGGATTCTTCACCCCTATTCCCAACCTTTTTCACCCTCTTTCTGCTTTTCCCCTCTTTTTTTTTTCCCGTTTTCTAATTTCTATTATTTATGTTATGTTGACAATACTTCAATGACCCAAAATAACACGGGTATAAAACTTGGTCTAGGTGACGTTATCAATGATGTCAAGTGATACCCCCACCCCAATTTTTATTTTCTATAAAACCCATGTGTTTCAATAGCACACCAATATATTTGTATTCTGAAGTGGCTGGTTATATTCAACAGTAAAGTAATGGCCTTATTGAAGAATACTGTATAGGAACGATAGGTTCTTGATCTTTCCGTGTATAACCTATGCAACTGTTGTGTTACCCATTTGTTCCTTTACTTGGTAAAACTAAATTAAAGGCTGAACTAAGATGTTAAGTATACAATGCTCTCTTGTGGGAGCTCTTAGCATTGGCAAATATGCTTTTTTTACTTTTACTGTGCATTTCCCCATATCAATGCTGAGACATTTAGCTGTAGTTCACGGATTAGATGAAATTAGCTAACAGTACAGTATATTTAAATCTGCTAGTGCATCTAACACTACCCTCCCCCCAGACTTAAATCGCTGCTGTCCTGTCTGTTGCTCCTCCATCCAGAGTGGGGGCACTAATACAGGTGGTGTGTTACTGGCCAGATCACCAGGTGAAAACAGAGGGGACACAAAAAGCCTAAAAAGAAAAAACGAATGCAGCCACTATATCTGGTGATTGATAAGCTGCAATATATAAAATTTTTGGCTTTGGGTTTGATACCACTTTAAAAGCAAACTAAATTTTGAAGTACTTTCATATAACAATTGTCAGGTCATCAAATGTTCTGAGATTTTTCATATGAATATTTGTACAAATGTTTATTCTAAAATCTTCTGGTGTATGGCCAGGTTTAGTCTCCAACTAGAAGAGGGAAAGACATCTCTATATTGGGCTAGAAAACACAGTAATGAATACTAGCAACCCCCCTAACAAAAGAGGACAGGGCATTCACAATGAATGAAACCAGTAGGGTCCAGCCAGATAAACAGATGGCCCAAACTTCCAAATGTGGACAAGGAGGTACTGTATATGCAGTGGACATCATCAGAAGCTACACCAAGTAAACATACTACTGCTGCACGCATACCGGCCAGCAAATACAAAAACTGTACTTTTGTTCAAATGAGCTATACAAGGTTAGCATTTAACCTGTAATGCAGACCAAGAACCAATATTGACTGTTTTACCAATTAGGCACACATTAAAGTATTCCAACCCCTCCAGTTGTATCCCTATAACATAAGATAAAAAACTAAAATAGAGGCAAGCAAGATCCATCCTAATGGCTATTGCAGGTCACGAATCCCCCAACAGGATGCTAAGAGACTTAAAGTGGTTGTAACCCTAAAAAAATAATTTAAAGCATTAATAACAGCACATCAATTTATCCCTTTCTATCATCTAAAATACCTGGTTGATCCGGCCTGGTGCTGCCCTACCCTTCTGTAAACTGACCATGTTTATCATGGCTGCCAATCCATGATACTGTGGTCAGTTTACATACCTCCGTCAGCCCGCTGTCCCTCCTCTCTCCCCCTCCCTGCCTGTCAGCTAGTCCCAGTGCCAATCTGCTCCCCGCCCCTGCCCTCCTACTGCTAATATAACTTTGCCTTATTCCTAGAATCCCCAGTGTTAGATTAAGTAATGCGTCCCAGTGTATGTGCTTTACAAAAAATATGTAGCTTCATAACTTATTTCAGATTTCAGTGTGCCACTCGACGCTCACCCTCCTCTCCTTCCAGCTGACGTCAGCGGGGGGATTCTCACACCCTCCTGCTGTAGTTCTCAGATCAGGGGAGGAGAGCGGCGGGCAGTCACATACGCGCCGAGAGGCGCTCTGAAATAAGGTATAAAGTATAATATTTTTTTATAAAGCACACACACTGGGGCACATGACTTAATCCAGTTGTTCTCAACTCCTGGCCACTAACAGGCCAGATTTTAAGTATTACCTTGGGGAGATGCAGACAAGAATACTGCAATCACCGAGCAGCAAATTAGATCACCTGTGATGTTTTCAGTTATCAGTTATGATTTCAGTTATCTTGCAAACCTGGACTGTTAATGGGTCCTGAGGACAGGAGTTGAGAACCACTAACTTAATCTAACACAGGGGATTCTAGGATTAAGACAAAGTAGCTTTACAACCACTTTAAGAAATCCTTAGATGATTTAACTTTGCAGCATTTCCAAAAAGCAGTAATAAGATTTGGTGGCTATAAAAAAAAAAAAAAAAAAAAAAAAACACATTTTTAGTGATGTTAACAAAACTTACTGGGAAGGGAAAAAAATAGATCGTGCCAAAATGCCTAAGGTTTTGGTTAGGTGAACAGTAGAGCTGCATGATTAATCTTTAAAAAAATCGTGGTCTCGCGATCTTTCCCCGATTCATGTAACAAGTGCCTTTAAAAACCAGGTAACCCCCCCCGTCAGTGCAGCCTCATCAGCGCACATCAACGAAGGAGAAAAATTACCCATTTGCAAAATTTTATAACAAACTATAAAACTTTGGGGTTTTTTTTCAAAGGTTTCGGTCTTTTGTTCTTTTTTGTTTTTTTTAGCAAAAAAAAAAAAAAACAGCAGTGATTAAACACCACCAAAAGAAAGCTATTTGGGGAACAAAATGCAAAATGATAAAGATTTAAATTTGGGTACACTGTAGTATGATCGTGCAATTGTCATTCCAAGAATGACAGCACTAAAAAGCTGAAAATTGCCCTGGGTGCCAAGTAAGCAAGTGGTTAAAATCAGTATTTTTTTGCTAGAAAATTACTTAGAACCCCCAAACATTATATATTTTTTTTAGACCCTAGAGATAAAATGGCAGTCATTCCAATATTTTATGTCAAACTGTATTTGCATGGCGGTCTTTCAAATACAATTTTTTGGGAAAAAATACACTCCAATGAACAAAAAAATAAAAACAAAACAGTAAAGTTAACCCAATTTTTTGGTATAATGTCAAAGTTGATGTTATGCAAAGAATTTTGATCTTTATTCCAAGCAAAAAAAAAATCTTGATTCTCATTGTATCCAGAATCGTGCAGCTCTAGTGATCAGTACTGAACAGAACTCAGAGCAGTATTTTCTCCAGTAGAGGAAAATATTCCACACATTTTTATTACTGTGTATTAACATTGCTGTATGTTAAACCTGAGTACAAGTCAGTTTCAAATATATGCGCTTAGATGGAATCCTGAGGTTGAGGTAAGAAAAAATTGAATTTTTATAACAGCTTACCTGTACATCACGGGGCACATCACAGGACACAGAGCCATAGTAATAACTATATGGGTTATATAGGCCACCTTTAGGTGATGGACACTGGCACACCCTAGACAGGAAGTTTACTCCCTATATAACCCCTCCCATTACAGGGAGTACCTCATTTTTTGTAGCAAAGCAATATACGCGTATCCAAAGAGGGGAGGGACCTCTGTGTCCTGTGATGTACTCCAAGAAAAGGATTTTACAGGTAAGCCGTTATAAAAATCCTATTTTCTTTATCGTACATCATGGGACACAGAGCCATAGTAATCACTATGTGGGATGTCCCATAGCAATGCCAACTAAGGGGAGGGAGACACAACAGAATTAGGGCAACATGAGACTAGAGGAGTTATACTGCTGCCTGCAGCACACTACACCCAAAGGCGATATCCTCATGCCTTTTTACATCCACCTGGTAGAATATGGTGAATGTATGGATTGAAGACCAAGTTGCGGCCTTGCAGATTTGAGCCATGGAGGCTTGGCGATGCACTGCCCACGAAGCACTAACAACCCTGGTGGAGTGTGCTTTGATTTGAAAAGGTGGAACCTTCCTCTTCAAATCATAAGCTTGAACAATTACTTGCTGAATCCACTTAGAAATAGTAGATTTCAACGCTGCCTGCCCTTTTCTAGGACCTTCAGGCAGCACAAAAAAAACATCCGTTTTTCGAATCTGAGCAGCCGCCTTCAAATAGACTTTGACTGCTCTCACTACATCAAGAGAATGTATCAACTTTTCTTCCACAGAACAGGGTTCCGGAAAAAAAATGAAGGTAGAACAATATTCTGGTTTAGATGAAAACTTGACACCACCTTCGGCAGAAAGCTAGGATGAGGACGCAATACCACCTTATCCTTAATGAATAATTAAATAATAATAATTAATAATTAAAAAACAAACTTCCTTGTCAAAAGGAACAAGGGAGTATGCCATATCGGCTGAAAAGGCTGTTTTTTGTAATGCCAACAAAACTAAATTCAGGTCCCAAGGGAGACCTAACCGGCAGATTAAGCCGTGTTACCCCCTGTATAAAACTCCGGACCAGGGAATGCGAAGCAAGTGGTCACTGGAACAATACCGATAAGGCCGAGACCTGGCCTTTGATGGTACTCAAGGCCAGCTTCATGTCTAATCCTATTTGCAGAAAGGCAAGGATTCTACCTATAACATACTTTCTAGGATGCCAACCCCTGGATTCACACCAGGAAATATATGCCCTCTACACTCCATAATAAATGACTCTGGAAGCTGGCTTCCTCGCATTAATCAAGGTAGATATCACTGACCCTGAAAGCCCACGATTCTTTATAATGTGGGTCTCAATAGCCAAACCATTAAATTTACTGTTTGTAAGGTAGGACGCAATACTGGTCCCTGCGAGAGCAGGTCTGAACGTGGTGGTAGGGTCCATGGGTCCCCTACTGGCCATCCTTACGATCTCTGCATACCAAGATCTTCTGGGCCACAAGAACCACCGACTTTCTTTCCTGCTTGATCCTGCGAAGAAGACGAGGTAGCATCAGAATAGGAGGGAATGCATAAAATCAGTGAAAACCGATCTCACAGGGTCACTAAGGCATCCGTTCCGCATGCGAGCGGATCCCTTGTTCTTGAGACAAAGTTGTCGACTTTCTGGTAGAAACTGGATGCAAATAGATCTACATTCAGGACCCCCCCATCTTTGGCATATAACCAGGAAGATGTCGGGGTGAAGGGACCATTCCCCTCGGAACAACTGCTGGCGACTCAAGTAGTCCGCCTGCCAATTCTCTATCCCTTGAATGAAGATTGCCGAAATGCACGGCACATGCTTTTCTGCTCAGGCTAGGATATGGTTTACCTACCCCTGGGCTGCATGACTTCTGGTGCCCCCTTGGTGATTAATATAAGCCACTGCTGTGGCATTGTTGGATTGGATTCTGACAATTCCGCAACCTGAATGTTCAGGCACTTAGGGCTAAGCGCGCTACCCGAATTTCTAGAATGTTGATGGGCAAGGTCCTTTCGGTCCTGGAACATTTCCCTTGGACAGTCGCTTCTTCCAGGGCTGCTCCCCAGCCTGAAAGACTGGCATCTGTTCTTACCACCTTCCAGGTAACTGGTATGAGGGATTTCCCTTTCTGCAGATTTTTGGATATCCTCCACCAACTGAGGCTTGGCACACCTTTGCCGACAAACGCATTGGAAAATCTAGAGCTTGGACTTTTTTGTTCCAAGGAGACAGGATACTGTTTTGCAGCAGTCTCGAATGAAACTGAGCATAGGAAACAGCTTAGAACGAAGCCACCATCTTTCCCAACAACCTCATACAAAGGCGAATAGAAGGATCCTTCTTCACCCTGACCACCTCAACCAGCTCCCTTATGGTGCTGATCTTTGCCTGGAGTAAAAACACCATTTTCTGGGTTGTATCTATGACCAGACCCAAGTACTCTAGTCTTCTTACTGGTTTTAAAGAAGATTTCTCTAGGTTGAGGACCCTAGGTATTCCAGGTAGTTGACTGTGGTGGCCATGCTTTGGTCTAAGCAGGCTACCGACTGGTCTATCAAGAGCACGTCATCTAGGTATGCTATAATTGTTATACCTTGAGTCCTTAATTTGGCCAGAGGAAGGGCCAGAAGTTTTGTAAACACCCGAGATGCCATAGCTAGACCGAAAGGCAAGGCTACAAACTGGAAATGGAGATTTTCTACCTCGAAACGTAGATATTTCTGGTGAGCGGGGAAAATAGGCACATGCAGTTATGCATCCTTGATGTTGATTGACGCCAGAAGTTCTAAATGTAGGATGGAGACAACTGATCGGATTGATACCATGCGAAAAGAGCAGATATTCAGGAATCGGTTTAGATCTTTGAGATCTAGAATGGGTCCGACATCTCCATTTGGTTTTGGCACAGTTAAAAGGTTTGAATAAAACCCCAACCCCTATACAAGTGGAGAGCTATGGAGCCTCTCTTTCCTTGGCTCCGATGGAGGAACAAGGTAAACTAATTTTAAAGGCCTAACCTCCTTTGGCGCCAAGGGCCCTGATATTGAGAAATACTAAAGGTACTAAAACTTGATTTAATATTACCAAGAAGTTAAGAGTACTCCGCTTACGGGGAAAATTTATCTTCTTTATCTTTTGTATTTTTTTAGTTCTATTTTTATTTTTCATTTTGATAAACACTAATGATATATGGAACTTGTATGATATGTTATTCTAGACCCTTCAAGGATAGGTCAACATTAGTGTCCTTATGTTTACAGAGCGTACTAATACTCACCTGTTAACCCCCCCCCCTTTTTATTTATTTATTTATTTCCCTTTTTTCTTCGTGTTCTGTACAACACTTTTGTGTCATTTGACAGAAAATATGATTGCTGACTGATTGTTCATGCCATTTTGTATAATTTGCAAAACCTTTAATAAAGAAAATTGAAAAGAAAACCCCAACCCCTGCTCTTCCATGGGGACCACCATGATCACTTTTTGAGACAAGTCCGTCTAATGCTTGAAAGAGACTTCTTTTTCTCTAAATCTTTGGGGATGTTTGATCGGAGAAAAAGAGGAGACGGGAACTCTCGGAACTCTAGTTTGTAACCTAGAGCTATTGTGGAGACCACCTATCTGTCCCGAAACTCTTCTTGCCAGACCTTTGAGAACTGCAGAAGTCTTCCCCCCCACTCGAGCGAGCGAGGGCGCTCCTTCATAAAGATGCTTTAGTATTCTGTCTTGTAGGTTTCCTTCCCCAGGACTTATTTTGTCCATGGGGTTGACCCTGAGGTTTACCTCGTGATCCTGACAGTGGAGACCGTCGCGACTGCCTGTAGGCTGATGCCCCTGGCCCTGGAGAAGGAGCCCGTTTAAATGAAGGAAGTTTACTCATTTTCTTAACTGGCAAAAGGGTACTTTTCCCACTTGAAATCTTCTGGATGTATTTGTTCAAATCATCCCAAAACAGCTGTTCACCGCAGAAAGGAAAACCAGCCAGGTGTTTTTTGCATGGCGCTTCGGCTGATCAACTTTTCAACCACAAGATTCTACACATATGCACCAGCCCAAGCGTAAGTCGTGAGGCTTGAAGAATAGTATCTCTCATAGCGTCAATCGCAAAACACAAAGTCCTTGGCAGCTCGGCTAAATCCTGGGTCTGCTGATCAGGGATAACCTTAAGCACCTGTCTCAACTGGTCCCTCAAGGACTGACATACACCAATTGCCGCCACTGCAGGTTGAACCACTGAAACTGCTAAAGAAAAAAACGTTCTTTAACAGGAATTCCAACTTTTTATCGGTTGGATCTCTAAGCATTTGCGCGTTGTCAACAGGACAAGTCAAACTTTTATTCACAGAGGATATAGCAGCGTCAACTGCTGGTATAATACACCTTTAAGTAAATTTTTCCTCCATAGGATAGTGTTGAGAATTTTTTAGGAGGAAAAAAAATGCTTATCTGGGTTATCCCACTCAGAATACATAAGCTGTTCTAGCAATGAACGGACAGAAAAGGCATGACGTGAGCCTTTTCAGCCGACTCAGTTAAGGGTAGCTTAAATGTGGAGCGGACCATTCCAGTAAGAGATTGCACCAGAAATCTCTCAGACTGTGAAGCTGAAGTAGGTTCTTCTAAACCTGATCCCTCGGAAGAGGAGTCATGAGCCTCTTCGTAATCCCGAGGGGAATTCATCCTCTCCTGCCCACTGTTCCTCTGTTTGAAGGTCCTGGGTGATAGAAGGGGAACTATCGCGTTTTCTCCCACCCTGGGAAGATGCGATTAAAGCCATTAACCTTTCTTCCAATCCCACCAAGGCTGAGGAGAAAACTTCCTCAGTACTATACAGTGGGGACGGAAAGTATTCAGACCCCCTTAAATTTTTCACTCTTTGTTATATTGCAGCCATTTGCTAAAATCATTTAAGTTCATTTTTTCCTCATTAATGTACACACAGCACCCCATATTGACAGAAAAACACAGAATTGTTGACATTTTTGCAGATTTATTAAAAAAGAAAAACTGAAATATCACATGGTCCTAAGTATTCAGACCCTTTGCTCAGTATTTAGTAGAAGCACCCTTGTGATCTAATACAGCCATGAGTCTTTTTGGGAAAGATGCAACAAGTTTTTCACACCTGGATTTGGGGATCCTCTGCCATTCCTCCTTGCAGATCCTCTCCAGTTCTGTCAGGTTGGATGGTAAATGTTGGTGGACAGCCATTTTTAGGTCTCTCCAGAGATGCTCAATTGGGTTTAAGTCAGGGCTCTGGCTGGCCCATTCAGGAACAGTCACGGGGTTGTTGTGAAGCCACTCCATTATTTTAGCTGTGTGCTTAGGGTCATTGTTTTGTTGGAAGGTAAACCTTCAGTAAAATAATGGAGTGGCTTCACAACAACCCCGTGACGGCGCCGAATTTAAAAAAAATACACAGTATTCAGAATCGCCGTTTTCGGCGATCTGAATACTTTGAAGTGCAGAGGAGGGATCGGGGGTCTTTTAGACCCAAGATCCCTCCATAAAGAGTACCTGTCACCACCTATTACTGTCACAAGGGATGTTTACATTCCTTGTGACAGCAATAAAAGTTAAAAAAATTTTTTTTTTAAAACACAATTTATAAAGTAAAAAAAGAAATAAAAAAAAAAAAAATTTTTTTTTAAAAGTACCCCTGTCCCCGCGAGCTTGCGCAGCGAAGAAAACGCATACGGAAGTCGCGCCCGCATATGTAAACGGTGTTCAAATCACACATGTGAGGTATCGCTGCGATTGTCAGAGCGAGAGCAATAATTCTAGCCCTAGACCTCCTCTGTAACTCAAACCTGGTAACCGTAAACAATTTTTCAAGCGTCGCCTATGGAAATTCATAGGTACCGTAGTTTGTCGCCATTCCACGAGTGCGTGCAATTATAAAGGGTGACATGTTTGGTATCTATTTACTCGGCGTAACATCATCTTTCACATTATACAAAAAAATTGGGGTAACTTTACTGTTTGGATTTTTTAAAATTCATGAAAGTGTCCCTTTTCCAAAAATTTGCGTTTAAAACACCGCTGCACAAATACCGTGTGATAAAAAATATTGCAACAATCGCCATTTTATTCCCTAGATTCTCTGCTAAAAAAATATATATAATGTTTGGGAACTCTAAGTAATTTTCTACCAAAAAATACGGATTTTAACTTGTAAACACCAAATTTCAAAAATAGGCTTAGTCATGAAAGGGTTAATGAGGAAAAAATGAACTTAAACGATTTTAGCAAATGGCTGCAATATAACAAAGAGTGAAAAATTTAAGGGGGTCTGAATACTTTCCGTCCCCACTGTAGACAGGGACTGAAATGTTGAAAACAGTTGCAATACTTGACAGACCCTATGGCTCACTCTGACCAGCCTCCCCAGGTCTTTCAGGGGAGGATGGTGTTGCAGAGGCAAGACAAGGGTCTTTAGAGCCTGAGGGAAACACCTTTGGGCCCTTTTTTGGGGTGTTCCCACCTCCCCTTCTGCCAATCATAGTCCCAATGCACAAACGCAGAGGTACTGCCAGAAAAAATGCACCCACTGCTGAGCAAATAGTCCAGCAACTGCCGCTGCTATTAATTCTCATCCTGATGCTACGTAAACGTGCCTTGGGAATGCCTGTGTCACCACACTCACATGTCCCCGTTTTGCTCTGTGTCCTTCCGTCAGCTAAAATGCAGCCTGCAAATGGTGCTCTTATAGCCTACACATCCCTGCTTTGTGGACGCTGAGGCACGTCAATGCTGCGCTTAAGCCACTCGCCTCTCCGTCTTCCCACCTCGGCCCCCCCCCCACTTTTTCAAAAGAGACTGTTTTCCCGCGCGAGCGGGCCTCCGATCCGACCGGATTGGCAGTGGGGGTGGGAGAAGGAGAACCGCCGTGCTAAGGCGGTGGAAGAGGGAGCGGAGCAGCACACCGCCAATCGTTCCGGACACCCTCTGCCTCCCGGAGAGGGGAGAGAAAACTCCTGCCCAGGTGGGGGGTGTTTTTGAAAGAAAAACCCCCCTCCAATATCTTACTAGGCTGGGGACTGGAGGAAGCCTGCAGCTTCTGCTGACACAGAACGATCTGGAAGCATGAACAAGGTATGTGCACTTCACAGCCCCCCCGGTGGTGACTTTAGGCATGACAACATTTACTTACAAGGAGAAAACCCATAAGAACTTAAAAATTCCTTAGGAATCTCCACTTACCTTATCCTGCCGCAGGGTTCAGTGGTAAACCAAACAGACCCAATCTTCACCCCTCATGGCAGGCTCCGTTAAAAAGCCTTCAAGGACCGGGGTCCCTTTTTAATCAGGGTTCCACTCCCTTGGACGCCTAACAGCACCCTGCTAGGAAGCTTTATGGCTGAAAAAAAAAACAAAGCACTGGATCCCAGGGTCCAGCTCTCAAAGAGAAATGTTACGGGCTAAACCTCGTTTCTTCCGCCACGAGGCCCAGGTACCATTCAACTTGGCCTTAGTGGCACTTTGAATGGATCTGGCTGCATAGCTTTCCCCAGCAAGGATTACCCCAACGGAGCTTTAGCATAGCACATCTTTACTC
Source organism: Aquarana catesbeiana (assembly GCF_042186555.1). NCBI lineage: Eukaryota > Metazoa > Chordata > Amphibia > Anura > Ranidae > Aquarana > Aquarana catesbeiana. The sequence continues at coordinate 142,301,800 of NC_133331.1, forward strand.
GTGACCAACACCTAAGACACTGGCGAAAAAAACTGAGGTACTCCCTGTAATGGGAGGGGTTATATAGGGAAGTAAACTTCCTGTCTAGGGTGTGCTAGTGTCCATCACCTAAAGGTGGCCTATATAACCCATATAGTAATTACTATGGCTTTGTGTCCCTTGATGTATGATAAAGAAATAATGTTTGGCCGATTACAGTTCAAAACATTCAGTTACACCACAGGGCAAACTGGACACTATCAACATCTAACAGCTGCTCTAGGCAGCTCACATAAATAAAATGGAGAATGGAGACACCAAGCAACTTCATCAAGTGCAGTTTGCTACAGCTTCCGGCTTAAGGCCTACCGGATCTTCAACTTAACCATTTTGTTCATAAGCCCAGGATCTTCATTGATAGATGAGGAATAGAGCAGGGAAGCTTGTGGAAGGGCTCAAATTGAACAGCCCTACTTTTCTGAGAAAACAATGCATTTTAAAGGTTATCGCTTACCTGTAATGGGTGCTTCTACTTCTATCATAGTCTTCTCTCCTCGTAAAATGGCAGCACCCTCATTGATGATCCTTAGTGCAATTTCTTCATCTACCCGACCTTCTTTTATTAAGTGGTTCTTTAAAACATCCACTCTAGGTTTGCCATCAGTGTCAAATACCTCTTCTGACGTTAACCGATGAGTTGGGGGAAAAGGAACAGCTACAAATAAATAAAATGTAATTAGTATATGATAAATTCTGCGCTTAGGATAATATGGGTTGCAGCCCCCCTATTAGGTTCCCAAAGGAACTTGCAAGAGTAGATATAAAAAATGGATTGGAGCTACCCTATGGAACACTAGATGGTTATTAAGGAGTTAAAGCTAATGTAGAATATTGGGCTAAAACTACCTTATAAACCAGAGTAAAAGTGTGCGTACCCCCACATGAGAGTGTGATAAGCAAAAGTGGGCGTGTAAAAAATGTATCAGATAACTAAAAGGTATAAGAGGTAAATAAGTAAAGAAAACCTGAAAAGTGAGTATGTGTTAGAGTGTGTCTAAGTAAGGCTGAGGATACAGCTCAGATTGGTAATTACTGAGACGCATACCCTCCCTCACCAAGCCAACCTTGTGACCAAGCCCATAGCCATAAGATATCTCAAATCGTTGTAAATAATGTGATAAGTGGATAATAAACACATTACTAGTAAAGTGCAGAAATAATCCACACCTATAACATAAAAGCCTTATTAACCACTTGAGGACCGCCTCACGCCGATGTACGTTGGCAAGGCGGCACGGGCAGGCAGAATCACGTACATACACGTGATCTGCCTCCCGCGGGTGGGGGGTCCGATCGCCCCCCCCCCCCCCCGGTGCCCAAGGCAGTCCTCTTTTGTCCTCCGGCGATCGGAGGTGAGGGGGAGGCCATCCGTTCGTGGCCCCCCCCTCGCGATCGCCGCCGGCCAATCAGAACATTCTTTTGCTGCTGTATGCTAAACAGCAGCAAAGGAAATGATGTCATCTCTCCTCGGTTCGGTATTTTCCGTTCCCGCCCCGAGGAGAGAAGACATCAATGTGAGTGCACAAACACTACACCTCACAGTAGAACATGCCAGGCACACAAAACACCCCCTTTAGTATTAGCCCCCTTTAGGTCTAGGATACCCCCCCAACCCCCCCTAAAGTTTTAACCCCTTGATGACCCCCTGTCGCCAGTGTCGCTAAACGATCATTTTTCTGATCGCTGTATTAGTGTCGCTGGTGGGACATAAATATTTAGGTTCGCCGTCAGCGTTTTATAGCGTCAGGGACCCCCATATACTATCTAATAAATGTTTTAACCCCTTGATTGCCCCCTAGTTAACCCTTTCACCACTGATCACCATATAACCCCCTGATCGCCCGACTGTGATATGTGTCGCCCCAGGCAGCGTCAGATTAGCGCCAGTACCGCTAACACCCACGCACGCACCGTACACCTCCCTTAGTGGTATAGTATCTGAACGGATCAATATCTGATCCGATCAGATCTATACTAGCGTCCCCAGCAGCTTAGGGTTCCCAAAAACGCAAGTGTTAGCGGAATCAGCCCAGATACCTGCTAGCACCTGCGTTTTGCCCCTCCGCCCGGCCCAGCCCAGCCCACCCAAGTGCAGTATCGATCGATCAGGCCCGATCCCTGCGATCGCTAAGTTTTTTTGGTAGCGTTTTGGTGAACTGGCAAGCACCAGCCCCAAGCAGCGTCAGGTTAGCGCCAGTACCGCTAACACCCACGCACGCAGCATACGCCTCCCTTAGTGGTATAGTATCTGAACGGATCAATATCTGATCCGATCAGATCTATACTAGCATCCCCAGCAGTTTAGGGTTCCCAAAAACGCAGTGTTAGGGGGATCAGCCCAGATACCTGCTAGCACCTGCGTTTTGCCCCTCCGCCCAGCCCAGCCAAGTGCAGTATCGATCGATCACTGTCACTTACAAAACACTAAACACATAACTGCAGCATTCGCAGAGTCAGGCCTGATCCCTGCAATCGCTAACAGATTTTTTGGCAGCGTTTTGGTGAACTGGCAAGCACCAGCGGCCTAGTACACCCCGGTCGTAGTCAACCAGCACTGCAGTAACACTTGGTGACGTGGCGAGTCCCATAAATGCAGTTCAAGCTGGTGAGGTGGCAAGCACAAGTATTGTCCCGCTGCCACCAAGAAGACAAACACAGGCCCGTCGTGCCCATAGTGCCCTTCCTGCTGCATTCGCCAATCCTAATTGGGAACCCACCACTTCTGCAGCGCCCGTACTTCCCCCATTCACATCCCCAACCAAATGCAGTCGGCTGCATGAGAGGCATTTTCTTTATGTCCTCCCGAGTACCCCTACCCAGCGAACCCCCCCAAAAAAGATGTTGTGTCTGCAGCAAGCGCGGATATAGGCGTGACACCCGCTATTATTGTCCCTCCTGTCCTGATAATCCTGGTCTTTGCATTGGTGAACGTTTTGAATGCTACCATACACTAGTTGAGTATTAGCGTAGGGTACAGCATTGCACAGACTAGGCACACTTTCACAGGGTCTCCCAAGATGCCATCGCATTTTGAGAGACCCGAACCTGGAACCGGTTACAGTTATAAAAGTTAGTTACAAAAAAAAGTGATATATATATATATATATATATATATATATATATATATATATATATATATATATATATTATAATATAATAAAAAATAGTTGTCGTTTTATTGTTCTCTCTCTCTCTATTCTGCTATTTTTTATTGTATTCTATTCTGCAATGTTTTATTGTTGTTATGTTTTATCATGTTTGCTTTTTAGGTATGCAATTTTTTATACTTTACCATTTACTGTGTTTTATTGTTAACCATTTTTTTGTCTTCAGGTACGCCATTCACGACTTTGAGTGGTTATACCAGAATGATGCCTGCAGGTTTAGGTATCATCTTGGTATCATTCTTTTCAGCCAGCGGTCAGCTTTCATGTAAAAGCAATCCTAGTGGCTAATTAGCCTCTAGACTGCTTTTACAAGCAGTGGGAGGGAATGCCCCCCCCCCCCCCACTGTCTTCCGTGTTTTTCTCTGGCTCTCCTGTCTCAACAGGGAACCTGAGAATGCAGCCGGTGATTCAGCCAGCTGACCATAGAGCTGATCAGAGACCAGAGTGGCTCCAAACATCTCTATGGCCTAAGAAACCGGAAACTACGAGCATTTCATGACTTAGATTTCGCCGGATGTAAACCGCGCCATTGGGAAAGCATTTTATCACACCGATCTTGGTGTGGTCAGATGCTTTGAGGGCAGAGGAGAGATCTAGGGTCTAATAGACCCCAATTTTTTCAAAAAAGAGTACCTGTCACTACCTATTGCTATCATAGGGGATATTTACATTCCCTGAGATAACAATAAAAATGATAAAAAAAAAAAAATGAAAGGAACAGTTTAAAAATAAGATAAAAAAGCAAAAAAAAAAAAAAAAAAAAGCACCCCTGTCCCCCCCTGCTCTCGCGAAAAGGCGAACGCAAGCGTCGGTCTTGCATGTTCGCATGTGAGGTGTCACCGCGAACGTCAGATCGAGGGCAGTAATTTTAGCAGTAGACCTCCTCTGTAAATCTAAAGTGGTAACCTGTAAAGGAATTTAAAGGCTTTTAAAAATGTATTTAGTTTGTCGCCACTGCACGTTTGTACGCAATTTTAAAGCATGTCATGTTTGGTATCGATGTACTCGGCCTAAGATCATCTTTTTTATTTCATCAAACATTTGGGCAATATAGTGTGTTTTAGTGCATTAAAATTTTAAAAAAGTGTGTTTTTTCCCCCAAAAAATGCGTTTGAAAAATCGCTGCACAAACACTGTGTGAAAAAGAAAAATGAAACACGCACCATTTTAATCTGTAGGGCATTTGCTTTAAAAAAATATATAATGTTTGGGGGTTCAAAGTAATTTTCTTGCAAAAAATTAATTTTTTCATGTAAACAAAAAGTGTCAGAAAGGGCTTTGTCTTCAAGTGGTTAGAAGAGTGGGTGATGTGTGACATAAGCTTCTAAATGTTGTGCATAAAATGCCAGGACAGTTCAACCCCCCCCCCCCCCAAATGACCCCATTTTGGAAAGTAGATACCCCAAGCTATTTGCTGAGAGTCATGTCGAGTCCATGGAATATTTTATATTGTGACACAAGTTGCAGGAAAGAGACAATTTTTTTTTTTTTTTTTTGCACAAAGTTGTCACTAAATGATATATATATTGCTCAAACATGACATGGGAATATGTGAAATTACACCCCAAAATGCATTCTGTTGCTTCTCCTGAGTATGTGTGAGACTTTTTGGGAGCCTAGCCGCGTACGGGACCCCGAAAACCAAGCACTGCCTTCAGGCTTTCTAAGGGCATACATTTTTGATTTCACTCTTCACTGCCTATCACAGTTTCGGAGGCCATGGAATGCCCAGGTGGTACAAACCCCCCCCCCCCAAATGACCCCATTTTGGAAAGTAGACACCCCAAGCTATTTGCTGAGAGGTATAGTGAGTATTTTGCAGACCTTAATTTTTCTCACAAAGTTTTGAAAATTGAAAAAAGAAAAAAAAAAAAAAAGTTTTTTTCTTGTCTTTCTTCATTTTCAAAAACAAATGAGAGCTGCAAAATACTCACCATGCCTCTCAGCAAATAGCTTGGGGTGTCTACTTTCCAAAATGGGGTCATTTGGGGGGGTTTTGTGCCACCTGGGCATTCCATGGCCTCCGAAACTGTGATAGGCAGTGAAGAGTGAAATCAAAAATTTACACCCTTAGAAATCCTGAAGGCGGCAATTGGTTTTCGGGGCCCCGTACGCAGCTAGGCTCCCAAAAAGTCCCACACATGTGGTATCCCCATACTCAGGAGAAGCAGCTAAATGTATTTTGGGGTGCAATTCCACATATGCCCATGGCCTGTGTGAGCAATATATCATTTAGTGACAACTTTGTGCAAAAAAAAAAAATTGTCACTTTCCCGCAACTTGTGTCAAAATATAAAATATTCCATGGACTCAACATGCCTCTCAGCAAATAGCTTGGGGTGTCTACTTTCCAAAATAGGGTCATTTGGGGGGATTTTGTGCCATCTGGGCATTTTATGGCCTTCAAAACTGTGATAGGTAGTGAGGAGTGAAATCAAAAATTTACACCCTTAGAAATCCTGAAGGCGGCGATTGGTTTTCGGGGCCCCGTACGCGGCTAGGCTCCCAAAAAGTCCCACACATGTGGTATCCCCATACTCAGGAGAAGCAGCTGAATGTATTTTGGGCTGTAATTCCACATATGCCCATGGCCTGTGTGAGCAATATATCATTTAGTGACAACTTTTTGTAATTTTTTTTTTTTTTTGTCATTATTCAATCACTTGGGACAAAAAAAATTAATATTCAATGGGCTCAACATGCCTCTCAGCAATTTCCTTGGGGTGTCTACTTTCCAAAATGGGGTCATTTGGGGGGGTTTTGTACTGCTCTGCCATTTTAGCACCTCAAGAAATGACATAGGCAGTCATAAACTAAAAGCTGTGTAAATTCCAGAAAATGTACCCTAGCTTGTAGACGCTATAACTTTTGCGTAAACCAATAAATATACGCTTATTGACATTTTTTTTACCAAAGACATGTGGCCGAATACATTTTGGCCTAAATGTATGACTAAAATTGAGTTTATTGGATTTTTTTTATAACAAAAAGTAGAAAATATCACTTTTTTTCAAAATTTTCGGTCTTTTTCCGTTTATAGCGCAAAAAATAAAAACCGCAGAGGTGATCAAATACCATCAAAAGAAAGCTCTATTTGTGGGAAGAAAAGGACGCAAATTTTGTTTGGGTACAGAATTGCATGACCGCGAAATTAGCAGTTAAAGCGACGCAGTGCCAAATTGGAAAAAGTCCTCTGGTCCTTAGGCAGCATAATGGTCCGGGGCTGAAGTGGTTAATAAAGTGCAGATATAGTCCACAACTATGACATAAAGACATTGTGTGATCAATATAAAAATCCAAGTTCCTCTTGAGAAGTAAAAAAATTATTATTAAATTTATATCTATATCTATATCAAAAATGTGATCCCAAAATGTCCAATACTGCATATATCAGGTGACTTCAGTGCACAGCACGTACTGTGACTTGTGGTGCTCCCCCACTGGATCCCCACTCACCAGACGTAGTTACCCCTGCAAGGGTAGGAAGCATAGAGTGGGTGACTATGAATGGACCTCCTCCTTGGTAAACTGTGCTATGCCATCTGTTCCTCCATCGGGCTTGTCCACCTGTTCGTTCAAACTCCCGAGTGTGCTCCAGTCAGGGCTTCCCAGAGTAGCAAGTGGTAAGGTCCTCACAGGAAAAAACAAGGGGCTCCCATAGCGCAGTATTTAAAAACGAAATGTATTAAACAATAGGGTAAAAACAATCGCTTCCCATCGCTGGTAAGCAAGAGCGAGAAAACGCATTGAATTAAGCAAGCAAAGAGCCGGTCCACGGTCACCTTTGAGAACGTCCAGTGACGAAACGTGTAAGACGAAGCCACGCTCTTACGTCACACCCAGAAGAATAGAGCCTGGAACGCAGATGGTACGCACGCCGCGGATCGGCTCTTTGCTTGCTTAATTCAATGCGTTTTCTCGCTCTTGCTTACCAGCGATGGGAAGTGATTGTTTTTACTCTATTAATAAATTTCATTTTTAAATACTGCACTAAGGGAGCCCCTTGTTTTTTTCCTGTGAGGACCTTACCACTTGCTACTGTGGAACGATCTGGGAAGCTCTGACTGGAGCACACTCCAGAGTTTGAAGGAACAGGTGGACAAGCCCGATGGAGGAACAGATGGCATAGCACAGTTTACCAAGGAGGAGTTCCATTCATAGTCACCCACTCTATGCTTACTACCCCTGCAGGGGTAACTACGTCTGGTGAGTGGGGATCCAGTGGGGGAGCACCACAAGTCACATTACGTGCTGTGCACTGAAGTCACCTGATATATGCAATATTGGACATTTTGGGATCACATTTTTGTTTTTCTTTTTATACATATTTTTTTTTACTTCTCAAGAGGGACTTGGATTTTTATATTGATCACACAGATATCTTTATGTCATAGTTGTGGACTATATCTGCACTTTATTAATGAGGGTGTGCTTACATTATTAACGCTTTTATGTTATAACCTGTTTCCCCGAAAATAAGACCTAGCGTGATTGTCAGTGATGGCTGCAATATAAGCCCTACCCCCCAAATAAGCCCTACCCTGTTTCCCCAAAAATAACCCCTACCCTGAAAATAAGACCTACAAGGACTTTAACTAGGGCTTATTTGGGGGGTAGGGCTTATATTGCAGCCATCACTGACAATCACGCTAGGTCCCATCTTCGGGGAAACAGGGTAGGTGTGGATTATTTCTGCACTTTACTAGTAGTGTGTTTATTATCCACTTATCACATTTACAACGATTTGAGATATCTTATGGCTATGGGCTGGGTCACAAGGTTGGCTAAGTGAGGGAGGGTATGCGTCTCAGTAATTACCAATCTGAGCTGTATCCTCAGCCTTACTTAGACACACTCTAACACATACTCACTTTTCAGGTTTTCTTTACTTAATTACCCCTTATACCTTTTAATTATGATCTGATACATTTTTTACACGCCCACTTTTGCTTATCACACTCTCATGTGGGGGTACGCACACTTTTACTCTGGTTTATAAGGTAGTTTTAGCCCAATATTCTACATTAGCTATAACCATCTAGTGTTCCATAGGGTAGCGCCAATTACCCCATTTTTTTATATCCAGAATGTAATGGTGTCTTTTTTTCCCATGACTTGGCAAAACTGGAAACTTAGTAAAAATAAAACACACAGAACATTTAGATTTTAAACATATATAAGCTGAATAGTAATATGATGTGTCAGTTTTGTTTATATCCAGTAGCCATTAACAAATGACAAAACCATGCAGCAAAAAATGTTACTATTTAACTTTTCTATTTTCAGTGCATAACATATATAAAACAAAAAAAAAAACGGCCGTGTTAAGCTGGGTATACATGCTTCAAATTTTGATCCTGTAGCAGATTTAACTAGAGAAATTCATTGGTTCCCCCATCCACGCTGAACAGTGTGGACAACGGAATGTCAGTTGATGGCTACTGTATTTGTCAGCCTCTGCTTTACAACCACTTTAAGATGGGATTTTCTGTCATTACTCCAAAACAATAACATGAGGCAAAATTTCCCCAACAGGAGACAACAATAAAAACTTGACAGTTTCTAATCCTTCGTTTATTCAAAAGACAATTAAAAGCTTTGGCTGGAGCGCAACTTTATTAAAAGGTAACTGAACACATGCTGTATTTTTTAATTGGTAGATGCGCATGTGCAGCCAGTGGGCCCATAACGCTGACAGTATGCATACATGCAGCCTCACTGCACAAGGCTTTTTTCTGCACATGTGCGTATCTGTCTTTGTGCTGGGAGTGCAACGCACAGTGCGCTCCCAGCAATGAGACCAAGGTCTCAGCGGGAGCCCCAGGTTCCGTACTAATGATCGGGACCGGGAACTCCTAGTTTTGGGTCACCTGATCGCTGTGATAGCCTCTGATTTGCTATCACAGTGATCAGTCACCGACGCCCACCCCTGTTTTTCTCTCTCTCTGTGAATGGAGAGGAAAGATACAACTTTGGAGGATCAGCAAGGATTTTTTTTTCTCCCTGCTGGAGCAAATTGGATCATACTTTGCTTGTTTTTTTTTGCCTCTGGGATCAACTGTGGGTATAGGATTGTGTATATACAGTATCTCACAAAAATTAGTACTCCCCTCACATTTTTGTAAACATTTTATTATATCTTTTTATATCTTTTTATGTGACAACACTGGAGAAATTATACTTTGCTACAATGTAAAGTAGTGAGTGTTCAGCTTGTATAACAGTGTAAATTTGCTGTCCCCTCAAAATAACTCACAGTGTCAATGTCAAAACCGCTGGCAACAAAAGTGAGTACACCCCTAAGTAAAAATGTCCAAATTGGACCCCAAGCTTCAATTATTTGAGTGGCCACCATTATTTTCCAGCACTGCCTTAACCCTCTTGGGCAACCAGAGCTTCACAGGTTGCCACTGGAGTCCTCTTCCACTCCTCCATGATGACATCACGGAGCTGGTGGATGTTAGAGACCTTGCACTCTTCCAACTTCCGTTTCAGGATGCCCCACAGATGCTCAAAAGGGTTTAGGTCTGGAGACATGCTTGGCCAGTTCATCACCTTTACCCTCAGCTTCTTTAGTAAGGCGGTGTCGCCTTGGAGGTGTGTTTGGGGTCGTTCTGTTGGAATACTGCCCTGTGGCCAAGTCTCCAAAGGGAGGGGATCATGCTCTGCTTCAGTATGTCACAGTACATGTTGGCATTCATGGTTTCCTCAATGAACTGCAACTCCAGACCAGGACATGCCCACTACCCACCACTATGCTTGACTGTATGCAAGACATACTTGTCTTTGTACTCCTCACCTGGTTGCCACCACACATGCTTGACACCATCTGAACCAAATAAGTTTATCTTGGTCTCATCAGACCACAAGACATGGTTCCAGTAATCCATGTTCATAGCCATGCAGACCACTTTGATGCAGTATACGGCGTATGGTCTGAGAACTGATAGGCTGACCCCCCACCCCTTCAACTTCTGCAGCAATGCTGCCAGCACTCATACTCCTATTTCCCAAAGACAACCTCTGGATATGACGCTGAACACGTGCATGCAACTTCATGGCGAGGCCTGTTCTGAATGGAACCTGTCCTATTAAACCGCTGTATGTTCTTGGCCACCGTGCTGCAGCTCAGTTTCAGGGTCTTGGCAATCTTCTTATAGCCTAAGCCAGTGATGGCAAACCTTGGCACCCCAGATGTTTTGGAACTACATTTCCCATGAGGCTCCACTACACTGCAGAGTGCCAGAGCATCATGGGAAATGTAGTTCCAAAACATCTGGGGTGCCAAAGTTTGCCATCACTGGCCTAGGCCATCTTTATTGTAGAGCAACAATTCTTTTTTCAGATCTCCAGAGAGTTCTTTGCTATGAGGTGCCATGTTGAACTTCCAGTGACCAGTATGAGAGAGTGAGAGTGATGACACCAAATTTAACACACCTGCTCCCCATTCACACCTGAGACCACAGGTCACAGACACCAGAGTCACATGACACCGGGGAGGGAAAATGGCTAATTAAGCCCAACTGGGACATTTTCACTTAGGGGTGTACTCACTTTTGTTGCCAGCGGTTTAGACATTAATGGCTGTGTGTTGAGTTATTTTGAGGGGACAGCAAATTTACACTGTTATACAAGCTGTACACTCACTACTTTACATTGTAGCAAAGTGTCATTTCTTCAGTGTTGTCACATGAAAAGATAAATGAAAATATTTACAAAAATCTAAGGGGGTGTACTCACTTTTGTGAGCTACTGTAGGATTGTACTGTTTTTTTCCCTTTCATTGGTTGAGCTAGATGGGCTTGTGTCTTTTTTTAACCAGACGAACTATGCAACTATGTGTTTAAAAAATAAAGAAAAAAAAAAAAAGAGAGAAAAATAGCCAAACATCGCTGATGGCTCGATTTTCACAGATCCTAGAGGAGAGCTGCTGTCAGTCGGCGTCTCTCCTCTGTCAGGAGCGCTGAGCTGTGGATAGGCAGGGAGCAGCCGTCTCAGTGGCTTGCTGAGACTGCCATCAATCAAGGCAGCTGGCGGATCCAGACTTGGGAAGTCGGAATGACGCGCTGCCGCTAAAAATGGGTCACAGGAGTGCAAAACAAATTGCACTCCTGTGACCCAGAGGAGAAGCCCAGCCTAAAAAGCAAAAAAACTGAGTAAAGGCAAACTGGTAGACATGGCAAAAAATGCACCACTAGAACATTTTTTTAAATCCGCATGGAAAGTGTCAGCATATGTATAAATAAAAAAAAAAAAAAAAAAGAAGACTATGATCACTTGTACAAGGAAAAAGATAAACATCCTTGAATTGACTGCAGAAATTGTACAGAAAAAAAATTTGTTACACGCTAATGAATAGTTCAACCTCTGTACAGGCTCATTATCACACTCCAGCTAGTCCCCACAGTGGCCAATCAACACAAGCAAAGGCGAGATAAGTTACCAGTTTGTAATTTACTGACTACATGCTTTTTCATAAGGTCAGAGTCAGGAGTGCCAACTCAAACTGGGAAATCTTGAGCAGAAGTCTCTCATTAAATAGATAACTTCATGTTGTAATACGACTGCTCATACTTGCAAATTCAGTTCAAGCTCAAATGCCACTACAAATAAACATTCTGACAAAACATGTATTGAACAGAGCTCATCAAAACAATTTGTCTTCCTTGTGTTGTGGACTTTGTTATCTGCTCGTTGCACTTGATTTATTTTTTACATACTATACTGTGCTGACAGGACAATCTACCCAAGCATCAGTTACAGGTCTTAAAAGCTATCTTTGCTGGTCAGCAAGCAGCATATTATGAAACAAATTTGCAAGGAGGCAACAGATAAACCCCAGGAGAACACCACTAGGGACAACACATTGCCATAATATTCAAGCAAACCATGAACAGGACACTTTCAGATTCTATAAACAGAACTCTTCCGTAGACCATTGGCACTTCATTCACCAGGTGATTACTCAGCAAATGTGCCACACAGCCAAAGAAGATGCTAAAGCCAGTAATAAATGCAGGCTCATACAGATACATCCCAAATTTTATTTATCTATAAGGCTCAGTTCACATTGGTGCGATGCGGGAAACCCTGCGATTCAGTGCCGGTTCCCGAATCGCACAGAGGTTCACACTGATATCTGCTAACCGCTGGGGTTGTCAACGTAAAATTAATGACACCACCACATCGGTTCACAGATCACAGTGCGAACTGTGAAATGGTGCAGGAATCGGATCGCATAGGTGTGAACACCCATGCGATCCGATTCCAGTGCATACCAAAAAAAAGCTTTCTTCACTGCGTGGTCCTTTCCAGTGAAAATGTTTCCGGTGGTTTTCTGTTGTAGGGCACATGCACACTGCAGCCACACTTATTTCTACAGGCAAGCCCTGTTCTCACAATTGCCTTCAGTGGTTCAGCAAGTTATAGTTTACACATAAGAGTGGTTCAGGCTGCGGCACACATGTACATGCACGTGTAGGATGACCCAGAGGGACAGTTTCGCTAGAAAGGCTGCGTTCGCTAGATTGGAGAGAAAAGGTAAGTATTTCAGCTGGTTGGCTGAACTCAGGGGGGGGGGGGGGGTTGGGGGGCATTAAAGCAGTAGTAAACTGCGGAAATAAAAATTAAATAAATCCTACAAGGCAATAGCGTGATGTGCTAGTATGCATCACATACTAACACATTATGAAATACTTACCTTAGAACAAAGCCCTGCAGCGGCGTCTGGTCACCACTGAGGGAGCGGACATGTTCCCTCTGCTTTTCTTCTGGGATTAATGGCTACGGCGCTGTGACTGACCAGAGCCGCAATGAGGTGACTCCAGCACATGCGCGCGGGAGCCTTCTGTTCCAGCAGGATACGCCGGACCTACAGAGCGCACGTGCCGCTGATGTCAGCGGCTGCATGCAAGGTCAATATCTTCTAAACCATGCAGGCTCTAGGAGATTTTCTTTTCACCTACAGGTAAGCCTTATTATAGACTTACCTGTAGGTAAAAATGTCCAAGTGGGGGATACAACTGCTTTAACTAAGAGACAAATGCACCAAAGTCAGCACAAGTCTCATCTCTGAAGTACAAGCAGGCTGTGCTCCCTAGTAGAATGAAACAAAGCAAACTGACCACGATGGGATGGATGCGATTCCATGTCCTGGAGTTACCAGTTTGAAATATGGAAAGCAGAAGGACTGGCAGCAGTAGCAGAACTTTCAGGGTCGCAGCAGTCACACTTGCGACTGGGCCCTGGCGTTCTGCTGCTGTGGGCAGATCCCAAGACCTGGCATCTTCCCTGTACCTCTGGCTGTCAGTTTTAGTATGCAGTGGGGGGAGGTAGCGATCGGCAGCTGTATGGTGTCTGCAAGCTGCGGGATCTCCCTGTGGCTTGTAGTTCTCTCTCTGAATGTATACAGTGGAGAGGGGAGGGGCCTCTGACCCGGGCATGTAGCGACAAGAGTGTAGAAGCAGAGCGACTTACTATAGAGTGAAGCCGATACATGGCCAGGTCAGAGGCCCCTCTCCACTGTATAGATTCGGAGAGATAACTACAATCCCCAGGGAGATCCCACGGCCCCTGGACACAATAGAACTGCCGATCGTTGCCTCCCACCTCCCCCCACTGCATACAGGTGGGAGGTACAGAGATGTGCTGGGTGCACAGATAGCGGAGACCAGCAAGGTACAGGGGAACCTCTGGAAGGGGCCCATGATGTAAGGTGAGGGGCCCTATGGGGAGCCCGATGCAAGGAGGGCGGCTCTCTGGGGAGCCCGATGCAAGGAGGGCGGCTCTCTGGGGAGCCCGATGCAAGGAGGGCGGCTCTCTGGGGAGCCCGATGCAAGGAGGGCGGCTCTCTGGGGAGCCCGATGCAAGGAGGGCGCTCTCTGGGGACCCCCATGCAAGGAGGGCGGCTCTCTGGGGACCCCCATGCAAGGAGGGCGGCTCTCTGGGGACCCCCATGCAAGGAGGGCGGCTCTCTGGGGACCCCCATGCAAGGAGGGCGGCTCTCTGGGGACCCCCATGCAAGGAGGGCGGCTCTCTGGGGACCCCCATGCAAGGAGGGCGGCTCTCTGGGGACCCCCATGCAAGGAGGGCGGCTCTCTGGGGACCCCAATGCAAGGAGGGCGGCTCTCTGGGGACCCCAATGCAAGGAGGGCGGCTCTCTGGGGACCCCAATGCAAGGAGGGCGGCTCTCTGGGGACCCTGATGTAAGGCGGATCCGCACTCAGATATGTAACAATATTTTATATTTAAATACATACACACACACACACACACACACGTATATCATATACATGTGCATGTCCGCCCAAGCTTATGACTTTCTTTACTTCGCTGCTATGTGCTCAAGCCCAAGATCTTTTGTAGACCTAGCAACGCCCCTGGTGGGGCCATTCATGGTTTCTTGCACCAGGGCCCTGAAGATTCTAGTTACGCCTCTGACTGGCAGGATGTAATTTTGCTCTTGATTACACCGTCGTGCTATGTGACAAAGAATTGGAACTGCCACTGTTTTATTCTCAAAGGTGTCTGCTTTTGGAAAATGTATACCTCTTTGGAGGGTTTATGTAATCTTCAGACCTAAAATGATTGTTAAAAAAATCTCACAAAAACTACTCAGGCAGCCAAAGGGTAAAGTGTATATAAAGACAGAAAGATTCAAATTCTCTTTGGCCTAGTGACCACTGTCACCAAGATTGAAAGATGAAACCTAAAATTTTGATTTGTCCCAAAAACAGGAGAAAAAGAAAAAAAAAATCTTTCAATAGGGACACTTGTTCCACTGTCAACTGTCTAAGGCCTGGTTCACATGTATGCAGGTTGCAGTTTGCATATTCCAGGTGCATTTTGTGTTTTTCATCCATTGAAGTCTATAGAACCAAAAACCAGAAAAAAGTCCCTCACCCATTCCATAAAATGCACAGGTGAACGCGACCCATAGGAAACCATGTTAAATGGACTGTAGTGCGTTTCTGCAAAACGGAAAACGCACTAAAAAATGCATACGTGTGATTTACCTTAATTCCTGATTCGCCCACAAGACAGGAAGGGAAATGTCCCTCATCCGACATTTTGAAGCCACTTCCTTTGTACATGCATTCACTCATATTGTGATGGCTGCTTTTAGCCCCGTATTGTATTTTGAGGTAGACTACCAGTGACTGCCGGAGCACCTTAAGCTGGATACACACTATACAATTTTCTGTAGAATTTTTCCTTCAGCTTTAACAAAAAATTGAATTTTGATTTACCTGTAAATTACTTATTTATAGACCACGGGTTATATGCTACTACCTTCAGGTGATTGAATGGATAAAACTTTTGCTAGGACTGCCCATAGAGCGTGGCCATATAACCCTTCCCATTCCATGAGGCTACAGTTTTCTAGCAAGCATTAAGGTCTGATCAAGACAGAGTGGAAGGACCCGTGTCCTGTACTGTACTTCAAGATAAGGAATTTACAGGCAAGTCAAAATTCCTATTATCTTAAATTGTAAATCACAGGACTGGCATTCTTAGACCAAGGAACATACCCAAGCAAGGAGTGGGCAAGGATATAGCAACTGAGAACAGCCAATGAGACCACAAGGAATAAACAAGGGTTTGCACCAAACAATGCTTAGATAACCGCATGAGGCACCTAAAGAATCAGCTGAGGCCTGAACGACCACATAGAACTTGGAAAACATGTAACCAGAAAACCAGGCGGCAGCCTAAAAAATCTGGGAGACAAAAGTTTGATCTTGAAAAGCCCAGGAGACCCCAACAGAACTGGTGGAATAGGTGTTGATGTGAAAGGAAAGGGAAGAGCCTCTTCCATAAGGTTGTAGGCCAGGAAAATTAGTTGCTTGAATCATCTGGCAACTGTGGAGTGAGAAACAGAGGCTCCTTTAGGTGGGCCCATGTTCAAAACAAAGAGGGTCACTGCGAATAAAGGCTGAAGCTTTCAGGTAGACCCTGACTTTCTGACCAGAGCGAGGCACTGTAGTGCAATTTCTTTGTCATGTTTTGGGGCATGAGAAAGGGAAGGGCATACAAAGTCCTTGTTCAGGTGAAAGGAGGTGGCCACCGCCTTGGACAAAAAAACAATGAAGGTTTTGGTTTCAAAACCACCTTGCTCATAAACAAAGCAAGAAAAGGTTGTTTGCAAGAGAGTTGCTAACTCGGAAACACGTCTAACAGACATGACAGCGACCAAGAAGACAACCTTAAAGCAGAGCTAAAATATCCCCCTTATCCTACATGGCCAAGGAAGCTGCCATCTTAGCCTCTGTTTGATCTGCAATTGCAATAGTGCTGCACATGTGATCAGTTATCACACCAGCCATTTGAGAGAAAAAAAAAAAAAAAAAACTTCTGAGAAGAGGTCCATCACTTAAAGTTGCTGTAAAGGCAGTTTTTTTTTTTATCCTAATGCATACTATGGAACAAGGAGACCAGTCAGGATCGAGGGAAAGATGAATGCAGCAACGTACAAGAACATCCTTGATGAAAAGCTGCTCCAGAGCGCTCTGGACCTCAGACCGGGGCAAAGGTTCATCTTCCAAAAGGGGCAATGACCCTAAGCACACAGCCAAGATAACAAAGGAGAGGCTAAGGGACAGCTTTGTGAATGTCCTAGAGTGGCCCAGCCAGAGCCCAGACTTGAACATCTCTAGAGAGATCTGAAAATGGCTGTGCACCGACGCTCCACATCCAACCCGATGGAGCTTGAGAGGTCCTGCAAAGAGGAATAGGAGAAACTGCACAAAAATAGGTGTGTAGCATCATACTCAAAAAGACTTGAGGCTGCAATAGGGCTGGGAAAAAAAAAAAAATCGATTTAAATCTTGAATCGAGTTGAGAGGTCAAATCGATTCAAAATTTAAGCAAATCGATTTTTTTAGATTTTTTTTTTTTCACCAGGACCGGACGCCGCGGGCTAGGCCGAAGCCGCGGCCTCACCTAAAAACTCCTACCCGCAGCTCCTCAGGACCGGTGCGGTGTCCAAAAAAAAAAAACCTCGATTTGAATCGTGCATCGAGTTTTTTTTTTTTTTTTTTTAAATTGCAGATTTTTTTTTTTGAGAAAATCGCCCAGCTGAAGGTGCTTCAACAAAGTATCGAGCAAAGGCTGTGAATACTTACTGTATGTATATGGGTTTTGTTTCGTTTTTTTATTTTTAATACATTTGCAAAGATTTCAAACAAACTTCATTCACTTGGTCATAATGGGGTGTTTGTAGAATAATGAATAATAATGAATTTAATCCATTTTGGAATAAGGCTGTAACATAACAAAATGTGGAAAAAGTGAAGCACTGTGAATACTTTCCAGATGCACTGTAATTATTAATGTGGAATGTACAGTTGTGCTCATAAACTTACATACCCTGGCAGAATTTATTATTTCTTTTTCAGAGAAAATGAATGATAAACACAAACTTTTCTTTCACTCACGGTTAGTGTTTGGCTGCAGCCATTTATTATCAATCAACTGTGTTTGCTCTTTTTAAATCATAATGACAACAGAAACTACCCAAATGACCCTGATCAAAAGTTTAAATACTCCAGTTCTTAATACCGTGTATTGCCCCCTTTAACATTAATGACAGCTTGAAGTCTTTTGTGGTATTTGTGGATGAGGCTCTTTATCTTCTCAGATGGTAAAGCCGCCCATTCCTCTTGGCAAAAAGCCTCCAGTTCCTGTAAATTCTTGGGCTGTCTTGCATGAACTGCACGTTTGAGATCTCCCCAGAGTGGCTCAATGATATTGAGGTCAGGAGAGAATGAGATGGCCACTCCAGAACCTTCACTTTATTCTGCTGTAGTCAATGACAGGTCGACTTGGCCTTGTGTTTTGGATCATTGTCATGTTGGAATGTCCAAGGACGTCCCATGTGCAGCTTCCTGGCTGATGAATGCAAATGTTCCTCCAGTATTTTTGATAACATACTGCATTCATCTTGCCATCAATTTTGACCAAATTTCCTGTGCCTTTGTAGCTCACACATCCCCAAAACATCAGCGATCCACCTCCATGTTTCACAGTAGGAATGGTGTATCTTTCATCATAGGCCTTGTTGACTACTCTGCAAATGTAGCATTTCTGGTTGTGGCCAAAAAGCTCAATTTTGGTCTCATCGCTCGAAATGACTTTGTACCAGAAGGCTTGTCTCTGTACTGTTTGTCGTATTGTAAGCAGGATACTTTGTGGCATTTGCGTAGTAATGGCTTTCTTCTGGCGACTCGACCATGCAGCCCATCTTTCTTCAAGTGCCTCCTTATTGTGCATCTTGAAACAGCCACACCACATGTTTTCAGAGAGTCCTGTATTTCACCTGAAGTTGTGGGTTTTCCTTTGCATTCCGAACAATTTTCCTGGCAGTTGTGGCTGAAATTCTAGTTGGTCTACAGAACCCCTCATTTTCCACGTCTTGGTTAGAGCTTGAACACTGCCGATTGGCATTCTCAATTCCTTGAATACCTTTTTATATCCCTTTCCTGTTTTATACAGTTTAACTACCTTTTCTCGCAGATCCTTTGACAATTCTTTTGCTTTCCCCATGACTCATAATCTAGAAACGTCAGTGCAGCACTGGATGAAAGATGCAAGGGTCTGTCAGGAGTCCAGAAACTCATTGACCCTTTTAAACACACACACTAATTACAAGCAAACCGTTCACAGGTGAGGGCGGCTACCTTTAATAGCCATTTAAACCCCTTTGTGTCAACTTGTGTGCATGTTATCAGGCCAAAATCACCAGGGTATGTAAACTTTTGATCAGGGTCATTTGGGTAGTTTCTGTTGTCATTATGATTTAAAAAGAGTAAACGCAGTTGATTGATAATAAATGGCTTTCACCAAGCACTAACCAGGAGTGAAAGAAATGGTTTTGTATCATCATTCATATCCTCTGAAAAATGGCCAAGAAATCATAAATTCTGCAAGGGTATGTAAACTTATGAGCACAACTGCATGTTCCTTTCCCAAAACAGTTACATTCAAGGCATGCTGTGAATACAACTGTCACATTTAGCCCAGGTTCACACTGACAGTGGGAATGAAATTGTGCGAGTTCAGCTGAACTCGCATGATTTTATTACCGCGTGTCAGTCCCAACTTCGGGGACGATTTCAGAGACATCTGTGTGGGTTTCTGCACAGATGTCAATGGAAATCGCTCCCAAAGTCGCCAAAAGTGAGACAAACTAATTTTGGGAATCGGTGCCGCGTCGCAAATCCCGCCGATTTGACATGTCAAATCTTTCCAACGTGGACCAGGGCTTACGACTTGTGCTCTCAACCAAACTCTCAAGCCATCAAATAGCTGGTGTCATAACTGATCACATGTGCAGCACTATGGCAATTGCAGATCAAATAAAATCTAAGGAGGGAGCTTCCTTGGCTTTAAAGGATAGGAGGGTTTACTTTTGTTTTAACTTCTTTGCTTCAAATTAGTTTTTTTCCCCCCTCACAGTATGTCACCACAGGAGCATTAACGAATATCTAAAGGCTCATTAAAAAAAAAAAAACATGTTATACTTACCTTCTCTGTGAGGTTGGCTTTGTACAGAGTGGCCCCGATCCTCCTTTTCTGGGGTCCCTCAGCAGCGCTCCTGGCTCCTCCTCAGGGCACTCGTGCGGGCGCACTTACAGTGGGGATGGAAAGTATTCAGACCCCCTTAAATTTTTCACTCTGTTGTATTGCAGCCATTTGCTAAAATCATTTAAGTTCATTTTTTTCCTCATTAATGTACACACAGCACCCCATATTGACAGAAAAACACAGAATTGTTGACATTTTTGCAGATTTATTAAAAAAGAAAAACTGAAATATCACATGGTCCTAAGTATTCAGACCCTTTGCTGTGGCACTCATATTTAACTCAGGTGCTGTCCATTTCTTCTGATCATCCTTGAGATGGTTCTACACCTTCATTTGAGTCCAGCTGTGTTTGATTATACTGATTGGACTTGATTAGGAAAGCCACACACCTGTCTATATAAGACCTTACAGCTCACAGTGCATGTCAGAGTAGATGAGAATCATGAGGTCAAAGGAACTGCCTGAAGAGCTCAGAGACAGAATTGTGGCAAGGCACAGATCTGGCCAAGGTTACAAAAAAATTTCTGCTGCACTTAAGGTTCCTAAGAGCACAGTGGCCTCCATAATCCTTAAATGGAAGATGTTTGGGACAACCAGAACCCTTCCTAGAGCTGGCCGTCCGGCCAAACTGAGCTATCGGGCGAGAAGAGCCTTGGTGAGAGAGGTAAAGAAGAACCCAAAGATCACTGTGGCTGAGCTCCAGAGATGCAGTTGGGAGATAGGAGAAAGTTGTAGAAAGTCAACCATCACTGTAGCCCTCCACCAGTCGAGGCTTTATGGCAGAGTGGCCCGATGGAAGCCTCTCCTCAGTGCAAGATACATGAAAGCCCGCATGGAGTTTGCTAAAAAACACCTGAAGGAGTCCAAGATTGTGAGAAATAAGATTCTTTGGTCTGATGAGACCAAGATAGAACTTTTTTGGCCTTAATTCTAAGTGGTATGTGTGGAGAAAACCAGGCACCGCTCATCACCTGTCCAATACAGTCCCAACAGTGAAGCATGGTGGTGGCAGCATCATGCTGTGGGGGTGTTTTTCAGCTGCAGGGACAGGACGACTGGTTGCAATCAAAGGAAAGATGAATGCAGCCAAGTACAGGGATATCCTGGACGAAAACCTTCTCCAGAGTTCTCAGGACCTCAGACTGGGCCGAAGGTTTACCTTCCAACAAGACAATGACCCTAAGCACACAGCTAAAATAACGAAGGAGTGGCTTCACAACAACTCCGTGACTGTTCTTGAATGGCCCAGCCAGAGCCCTGACTTAAACCCAATTGAGCATCTCTGGAGAGACTTAAAATTGGCTGTCCCCCAACGTTTACCATCCAACCTGACAGAGCTGGAGAGGATCTGCAAGGAAGAATGGCAGAGGATCCCCAAATCCAGGTGTGAAAAACTTCTTGCATCTTTCCCAAAAAGACTTATGGCTGTATTAGATCAAAAGGGTGCTTCTACTAAGTACTGAGCAAAGGGTCTGAATACTTAGGACCATGTGATATTTCAGTTTTTCTTTTTTAATAAATCTGCAAAAAATGTCAACAATTCTGTGTTTTTCTGTCAATATGGGGTGCTGTGTATACATTAATGAGGAAAAAAAATGAACTTAAATGATTTTAGCAAATGGCTGCAATATAACAAAGAGTGAAAAATTTAAGGGGGTCTGAATACTTTCCGTCCCCACTGTATGTATTCTGCTGCTGTGTCTATTGATACAGACAGGAGGACGTGGCCCCAGCCTCCGACTCCCGTATCATCGGATTTGATTGACAGTAGCACAAGCCAATGGCTGCGCTGCTATCAATAGATCCAATCAGGACCCGAAACACCGGCTGGAGCTGGTGAGCTCGTCCCAATCGCTGGAAAGACTGGGTTCAGGTAAGCAAAAAGGGGGGCTGCTGCTGCATCACAAGAGGTTTTTCAATCCCTTTAAACAAAACTGGGTGGCAGACAAGCTTAATATTAAGTTTTACAAGGACTAATTGAATAATGATTCTGTTGCTATCTGATCATTGATTTTCCATTGCGAAAAAGCTTTGCCCTGTTAATAGTTATATTTATGACGTCTTAAAACTATGTAATTGGTTTAAGCTAGCATGAATCCACAACAAAATATACTTGCCTTCGTAATATTTAAATAAGCTCAAAAGATCTGTGCACTTTGAGGCAATTTTCAGTCATTTCAAAATTTCACAGCCTGACAATTTATACACACTCCATCACAGCATTGCAACCATAAAAACTAAACTGCGCCACCGAATTTCTGCAATCCATTCCATGAAATGCTGAAAGGTAAAAGAAGACTATAATATACTGTGGCTTTTTCCACTCCATGTAAATTTACCACTGCCCTTCTGGAATAATACTCTAAATCCACACAGAATTTCAGAGACACGAAGGAGGAGATTTCCCCAAATTCATCTGCATTTACTAATTCCACAAGGCTGTCGGACAGGTAAAACAGTAGGCACAGATGCACTGGGTGTTTTTAGTGTTTGCCATTTGCTTGAATTTCCACTTTAACCACTTAAGGACCGGAAGATTTGCCCCCTTAATGACCAGGCCATTTTTTGCGGTGCAGCACTTTAACTGACAATTGCACGGTCATGCGACGCTGTACCCAAACAAAATTTTTCTCATACAAATATAGCTTTCTTTTGAAAGCATTTGGCATTTGATCACCTGTGCGTTTTTTTTTTTGTTTTTTTTTTTCGCTTTAAACAAAAAAAAGACCGACAATCTAGCAAAAAAATATATATTTTTTACTTTTTGCTATAATAAATATCCCCCCCAAAAAAATAAAATGTAAAAAAAAAAAAAAGAAAAATTTTCATCAGTTTAGGCCATTATCTATTCTACATATTTTTGGTTAAAAAAAAATTGCAATAAATGGATATTATTATTATTATTATACAGGATTTATATAGCGCCAACAGTTTACGCATCGCTTTACAATATAAAAGGGAGACAATACAGTTATAATACAATAAAATACAAGAGGATTAAGAGGAGGTTAAGCCCTGCTCAGAAGACCTTACAATCTAATAATTGATTGGTTTGCTCAAAAAGTTATAGAAGCTACAAAATAGGGAATATATTTATGGCATTTTTATTATTATTTTTTTACTAGCAATGGTAGTGATCTGCTATTTTTAGCGGGACTGCAACATTGTGGTGGACAGATCGGACACTTGACACTTTTTTGGAACCATTGACATTTATACAGCGATCAGAGCTAAAAATAGACACCAATTACTGTATAAATGTCACTGGCAGGGAAGGGGTTAACACTAGGGGGCTATCAAGGGGTTAAGTGCGTCCTAGGGAGGTGTTTCTAACTGTGGGGGCAGTGTACTGACAGGGAATAGAGAGATCGCTGTTCCCGATTACTAGGAACAGCAGATTTCTCTCCCACGTCCGACAGAATGAGGATGTGTCTGTTTACATTTACAGATCCCCATTCTGTCTCTCTCAGGAGCAATCGCGCCTACCGGCCTCGTGCATCGGCTCCGACGTCCCCTATACCCATTAATGCGGCTGCCGCCGTACAGCTACGGCAATTCACGCAGGGGAGCCAACCTGCCACCGTATAACGACGGCTGGTCAGCAAGTAGTTAAAAGGTGTTATAAAGGGTAAACATTTTTTACCTTAATGCATTCCTTGCATACCCTTCCTCATCCCTTTTACTTACCTGAGCCCTTCATTCAATCGAGTGCTGTGCATGTCTGAAGCTCTCACCCCCCTCACTTCCTGGTCACAGGCTTTGCTGGGGCAGAGAGAGCCATTGGCACCTGCTGCTGTCAATTAAAGCCAATGACGAGGGAGCGGCACAAAGCCCCGCGGTCACAGACATGGAGGCTCAGGAGCAAGCCTGCACAAGTGCCCCAATAAGATGAGGCTTCCTATAGGGGCACTTGCAGAGGGGGGGGGGGGAGCCAGAAGCCTCGACGGGGGTACCCAAGAAGAAGAGGTTCAGGCAGCTTTGCACAAAGCAGGTAGGTATAAACCTGTGTGTTATTTTTTTTTATATTACATTTACAATCACTTTAAAGTAGAACTATGTCTTCTACATTCAGGGCTCTCTCATCACACAGCCACTGGTGTGTACTGGAAGGAAATCCTGGCACACTGCAGTTTACTTTTTTTATGTTAAAACATTATTGTATTGACACAAGTGACATTTAATTAGGTTCGATTTACACTCCTGCGTTGCAGTACTATAGTCTGCATCACAACCACCGTACCCGGTATGAACGAGCCCTTTTATTTTTGTGTGTGTGTGTTAGAGCTGCACGATTCTGGCTAAAATGAGAATCACGATTTTTTTGCTTAGAGGATAGATCACGATTCTCTCACGATTCTCGCGGCGTAACATCATCTTTCACATTAAAACAAAAAAAATTGCGCTAACTTTACTGTTTCTTTTTTTTTATTTATTGAAGTGTATTTTTTCCCAAAAAAATTGCATTTGAAAGACTGCTGGGCAAATACAGTGCGACATAAAATATTGCAGCAATTGCCATTTTATTCCATATTATAAAATATTATAATAAATATATATATATATATTTATTATCTCTAATGTTTGGGGGTTCCAAGTAATTTTTTTAGCAAAAAATATTGATTTTAACTTAAGAAAGAAGTGTCAGAAAAAGATTTAGACTTTAAGTGGTTAAACTTCCTGCATTTACAGGTTGTTTAAAGCTTGGCAGATTGCCCAGGTTATTTGTTTACACAGAGAAGTTCTATCCCTTTGATCTAAGAAGGAAGTTAGATACAATGTTTCAAGTTCTAAACTTGGCAGAATGCCTGGATGTTTTCTTTTGACAGCTGAGTGAGCAGATAATCTCTCCACTTGTTTATATGAAAGAATCGTCAGGGGAGGTGAATCGAGATCACGATTTTTTAACGATTAATTGTGCAGCTCTAGTGTGTGTCCCTGCAAATATCTGTTGAAAATGGCCTGTCAGTGACGTCCATCTAATACAGTTTCCTGTGATGGAGTGACAACAATGCTGCACTGATCCTGAGTTTAGATCTGAGTTGTCACTCTCATGTAGGCTGTAATTGCTTGAACTACTGTACAGTTGGATTTAAAAAAATGTTGCAGAATATGTGGCCAACAGCATTGTCACTGCTGATTTACAAGCTTGTAGCTTGTCTATCAACACCTGGTCCCACTTAGCCATGCCTTCTGGATTGACAGAAATTACTGACTTTGTTGCTGAAACCCTCCCACTGTGAGCTGCAGTGTCTGGAAGGGCGTGCGTGTGAGGATCAATGAAGGAGGGCTTGGCTTAGTCAGGAACCATAAAATAACTTTTTGGCAACTTTACGAGGCTGGTGCATACCATATTAACTAGATTTGGTACTTTATTTTATTTATTTCAGGTACTTATATAGCGCTGTCAATTTACACAGCGCTTTACATATACATTCACATCAGTCTCTGCCCTCAAGGAGCTTACCAGGGCCAATTTAGACAGGATCGATTCACCTATCAGCATGCCTTTGTGTGGGTGGAAACTGCAATACCTGGAGAAAACCCACGCAGGCACAGGGAGAACATGCAAACTCCAGGCAGATGGTGTCGTGGTCGGGATTCGAACCAGAGACCCTTTTTGCTGCTAGGTGAAAGTGCTAACCACTACACCACTGTGCTGCCCTGTGGTACTTGTTTAGATTGCCATACAGGAGCTTTTAGTAGTAATTTAAAGCAAGTCTGCAAAGAGAAGTACGTGGGCTGCTATTGCTGGCCAACTTTCAAACCATGATGGTTCAATATAGAAGTGCAGCACACTACCTATTTTTTTTCATCACCATCTAAAAGCCTAAACACGTGTATCTCTTCAAACAACTTTAATAGTAAATTATATATACACAAATGCATACATACACTGTAAAGATATGAATATCCCTATTTCACACAACAAAAAAATTCTTCCTATGTGTACAGTAAATGCATTTAAAATTATTTGAATAGAAAATAGATTCATGTATATCAGACAAAACCGTGTATACACAAACACAATGGGGGTTATTTACGAAAGCCAAATCCACTTTGCACTACAAGTGCAAACTACAAGTGCAAAGTGCACTTGAAATCGCAATGAAAGTGCACTTTAAAGTGCAGTCACTGTAAATCTGAGCGGTAGATCTAAAATGAGGGGAAGCTCTGCTGATTTTATTATCCAATCATGTGCAAGCTAAAATGCTGTTTTTTTTATTCTCCTTGCATGTCCCCCTCGGATCTACAGCAACTGCACTTCCAAGTGCACTTTCAGTGCAATTTCAAGTGCACTTGTAGTGCAAAGTGGATTTGCACTTCGTAAATAATCCCCAATGTGTACTCTGAATCTATGAAATAAGAAGATATGTCCATTTTTATACCCAATGTCATTATAACAAATCTTCACAACAAAATATGCCTCTCATGCTTACAGTCCCTGGCCCACCCCTTTTATTCAATGGATTTCAGATCCTGCCATCATGGAGGCCCACCATCACATGTGAGCATAACCACAGCTTCCGGTTATTAGGAAGCTATGTACAGCACTCTGTCAGCCCCTCCTACCAGCAATGATCTGCCTGTATTGCGTACAGAAGCACGAATGTGACAACATCACTGGTTCTAAAATAAAGTGCATAATAAAAAAAGAAACATTTTTAAATTAATAATTTCATTAGCATGCTGATGAGAGGGGAAAAGAGAAAACAGGGAAGGCAAAATATAAGTATTTTTTGGAACTGTCCTCAGATTAAAATCTTTTGGGCTTAGGTCACCACTTTCATTTTGACTGTCACCACCATTCCTGTGCCATTGTCAGTGGAGGTATGTCTGTTGGGACTTGTAGAACCGCTGGCCCCTCGTCGGTCAAGCAGAACCCTACTAGGATTATTACTTTATTATGCTCGTAGGTCTGTAGTACTCCGATGAAAGGCTTTGTCCGCACCCTCAATAAATTTTTGGAAGAGGTTAGTGAACTTGGCTCTGCCACTATACAAGGCTACTTACCTGTCACGTAGCTGTACTAAGAAATTCCATAAAATATGGGACATCTGGACAGAATCCCTGTCCACTAATGCAGACTCGATGGACGATTAGTAACGCTCTATTAATTACCTGTAACGGCTCAAGTAGCATCTCTGAACTTGTAGGCTTCCTTGGGTTGCTCGGTCAACAGTTATGAGGAGAGGGAGGAATGTGTATATGTAACATGTACTTCATTTCATTTAGTAAACAATTAAAACAAGCTATGTGAAGTATCTGTGGAAATAGAAGAATACTTTAGATAATCTGCACAGGTGGTTGAGCGTACAGTAGCTTAGTTTATTATTATTTTAGTTTTTAGTTTGTGTGTGACCAAGCCTGGGTATGCCCAATAGGCTCTGTATTACATTTTTTTTTTTTACCTTGAAATTACCATAACCCCTTCCCGCCGAGCGTACGCAGATGTGCGTACTCGGCTTTCCGGGGTTATACCGGGATAATGCCCGCAGCTGCAGGTATTATCCCGGTACTGTTTTTTAGAGCCGGCGATCGGCTATCCAGGTATAACAACCGATGCGGCTAAAAGCCGCTCGGCTGTTATACCGGAGGAGCGGAAGGGGACGCCCCCTCTCCCGCCGCCCTCACCGGGCCTCCCGATGACCAATCCGCCGCCTCCGGCGGCTAGGGACAGACTGAAACGAAGTCGTGAGCGACTTCGTTCCAGCCTCCTAAGCGTAAACACGGAAGCGACGTCATGACGTCACTTCCCATTTACTCGGCTGCCAATGGCACTGGTTTTAAAAAAATACACAGTATTCAGAATCGCCGAAAACGGCGATCTGAATACTTTGAAGTGCAAAGGAGGGATCGGTGACAGCAATAAAAGTGATCAAAAAAATTGTGTTTTAAAACACAATTAATATAAAAATAAATAACTAAGAAAAAAAAATTTTTAAAGCGCCCCCGTCCCCGCGAGCTCGCGCAGCAAAGAAAACGCATACGGAAGTCGTGCCCGCATATGTAAACTGTGTTCAAATCACACAAGTGAGGTATCGCCGCGATCGTCAGAGTGAGAGCAACATAAAGCGCGACATGTTTGGTATCTATTTACTCGGTGTAACATCATCTTTCACATTATACAACAAAATTGGGCTAATTTTACTGTTTGTTTGTTTTTTAATTCAGGAAAGTGTCCCTTCTCCCAAAAAGTTGCGTTTAAAACACCGCTGCACAAATACCGTGTGACATAAAATATTCCAATCGCCATTTTATTCTCTAGATTCTCTGCTAAAAAAATATATATAATGTTTGGGGGTTCTAAGTAATTTTCTAGCAAAAAATACAGATTTTTAACTTGTAAACACCAAATGTCAAAAATAGGCTGTCATGAAAGGGATAAAAACAACTTTAAAAAAAAAAAAAAAAAAGTACAACTTCAGCCACAAAGATCTATGTAAATTATTTAAGCAAACCAATTAATGGGATGTAAAACTTTTTAATTGCCTCTGTTCACTCTAATCCAGGGGTCAGCAACCAGTAGATCGCGATCTATCAGTAGACCGCGGAGAGGTGACTGGTAGATCATGGTCTGGGCTTGCTGACCCACCATTCCAGAGCATCAAAAAGAGTGCAATGCGGAGGGACTACTTGTAAAGTTGGAGCTGTAGTAGAGAGCAAGAGCCGCATAAGCCGATGCCTCCTCTGTAGTGCCGGCTCCTGTCCAATGCAGATTGATACCAACTGCACTCCTCCTCTTATCCCAGGCTTTCGGTCTCCAGAGTGGTGCCAACAGCATGGAAGAAGAGATCTTCAGGTCAGTGTGAAGCAATACACTGAGCATAATAGTATAGGGCTGCTTTCATACTGATCACTGATACGCTGCAGTTTACCCACACCTACCTGCAGCTTTCCTGTGGGTTTGCTGTGCTTAGCCATAGACTTCTATTACTGTATATCTTGCAGGTTTGGTGCACTTTTTGAAAGCGTCAAAACTGGTGCAGGAGTTTTGGTGCGCTTTCAGAAAGTGCACCACACCTGCTGGATATGATAGAAGTCTATAGCAAAGCACACTTACTAACCCAGGAAATTTGCAAATGCAATGCACTGAAGCAGGCACTGCAGCTCCCCTAAAAAGCAATCCGAGTGCATTTGACAGGTGGAGAGAAAACAATATGTTGCCTCCTCACCACCTGATATAAACTCATGATTGCAATGCATGTGGTTGCTACACGGTGATAGGGCAATTAGAGGTTTAAATCCGGTGTGAGGAGGAGACACTGTGCCCGGTGATCTTCGACTGCTCCCATGTTGTTCAGGTAGATCTCCACCTTTTTTAAGATTGCCTACCCCTGCTCTAATCCATTCAGAAGTGTGCCTGATATTACTGCCAACACCATGCGGGCCTTAAACAGTGAAGAGATCCTATCATTCCCCTCCCCTTGTCCATTCAAAAAATGCCTTATATTTCGTTCGCAGAATACTAGGGATGCACTGAATGGGTTTTTTGGTGCCGAAACTGATACAGAAAATGAAAACTACACTAGGCCGAAAACCGAAACAGCACCGATACCGAAAGTGACTCTTTTTAAAAAATATTTTTATATAGGAGATGGTCAGAGACTGCAGACAGATTACAAGAGATGGTCAGAGACTGCAGACATATTACAGGAGATGGTCAGAGACTGGGGACATGGTACTACAGGAGATGGTCAGAGATTGGGGACATGGTACAGGAGATGGTCAAACTGCAGACATGGTACAGTTGATCAATGCAGCCTCACTGTGCCCAGCAGCCTGCTTGTGCCTCACCAGTACATATAAACATACACATATAAAACACACACACGTGCATACAAAAACATATATATACAGTCTTTTTAAAAATTGCCAGCTGCAACTCTGTACCTTCAATCTCCATGCCAGGCACTGCACTGTAGGGGGAGGCAGATAGCAGAGCACACACTGCTAGACACCTCTCCCTTGCTTTCACTTTCAGAGTAAACAGTGTGACCGAGATCCTGCACAGCCGATTTACACATCGGCTAAGGATCCATAGCTCGATGAGAGGGGGATGTTACACGGAGACCCCACAGGCCATCTGCAGCATGGCCGAGGAGAGAGGGAAGGAGAGAGTAAGGACGGGTGCTCCAGAACGACACCCCCGTGATGGGCGGCACCAGGGGCGGGGCCCCGCCCCATTTTCGGCATGAATTCTCTTTCGACAAATTGCCGAAAAGGCCATTTTCGGACAATATGTTTTGGTGGCCAAAATTTCGGTGCATCCCTACAGAATACAAGGCATTCTGTGAATGGTCAAGGGGAAAGGAAAAAGTGGGTGACAGGATTCCTACACTGTATGAAATCCACAAGTCTCATACTCGCAGCACTGGTAGTTTTGCACCAGTTTCTGGCACACTAATGAATTGATTACACAGCTTTTTTTTTACCTTGAGGGCCATTTCACACTAAATGTAGTTGGATGCATTTTGAACTGCACTCCAACTTCATAGACAGCCCAAAATCAAGGTACAGGCAAGTCCCTGGGTTACAAACAAGATAGCCAAAATTTATTTTTTTAGGTTTTTGGATAGCATGGGGAAGGGTTAACACCCCTGTAACATTTGTTTTGCGGTCTATGCCCCTGTTCAGAAAATTTCACCTCACTTTCTGTTCCTATGACAATTAGATTTTGAAAATGTTAGGTTGTTGAAGAAACAAGGTTTGGTGATAAAGCTTCAGTGGAGACCCCTTTTTCCCCATGATAACTCTTACAGGAGTGATTTTCCCTTCCTAGGGGTAGATTTCATCTCAGTTCCTGATATCGCCCTCTGTTTGTAAATAGGAATCATTTGTAAGTTGGATGTTTGTAACCCGGGGACCGCCTGGAATCCTATGGGCATAGTTCACATTATTGCAGTGCTGTTCAGCACAGCTAAAAAAAAAAAAAAAAAAAAAAAAGGAAGAGCATGCTACATTTTTCCCACACTGCTAATGCACTGCACCCGCACTATGCCCCTTTAAGCCAGGAAAGCCAAGCCCAAAAACATATAGAAAAATGCACTGCAAATGCATTAAAGCGCACATCAAGGATGCTTCAAATGCATGTAAACATGCGGTCTAAAAGAAAATCTGCGATTTTTAGCGGGACTGCAACATTGTGGCGGACAAATCTGACCCCAAATTACACTTTTTGGGGACCAGTGACATTACATTGATCAGTGCTATAAAAATGCACTGATCGATGTAAAAATTACACTGGCAGGGAAGGGGTTAACACTAGGGGGCGATCAAGGGGTTAACTGTTCTAACTCTAGGGGGGATGGGCTGCTAGGGACATGACTGAGATCACTGTTCCCAATGACAGTAGATCTCTGTCATAACGGGGACTCGCTTTGTTTACAAAGGCAGATCCCCATTCTGCCTCTGAACTAGGCGACCGCGTGTCGCCAGTGGACATAGAGTCTGCTCAACCTGCGGGCATGAGCGTGCGACGCCCGCAACTGCGCCTGCTTGAGCAGATTACCAGCTGCGGTGATTTGCGCGGGAGAGCCAATATAATGACAGCAGCTGGTCGGCAAGCAGTTAATCTCTGCACTAGCACACAGCCGTGTGCACCCATTTCGTTGAATAAGTCGCGATTAACAGGCAGTACTGCTCGCTGAACGCGACAGCAGTTTCTGGTGTGAATGGGCCCTAAGAATTTGAATAGATCTCTGTGGCTATGGTTCACCTTTAAATAAAACAAATGTAAGAGGGTTGTGTGAATGTAGCTTCAATAGGACACTTAAAAGGTAATGCTGAGTGCAAAGTTCACTGTGATGCAATGCACTAAAGGTCTGCAGCTGCCTACTTGCACCAGACAGAAAACCAAATTCTATTTTAAGGAGTTGCAATACAAAAATAGCATTACCTTTTGTAGAACTCCAAACTAGGAGTCGTAATTTAAAACTTTTTGTATTTCCATGGGGCTTAAATTAAGATATTTTTGTATTTCCTATTAAAATTACAAGTATGAATATCAACTTTCATTGTTAGGTACATATAAAGTCCACAAATATTTATTTTGAAAACTTAACAAAATGTGCTTCTACTTCACTGCATGCACTTCTCCAAACATTATGGAAAATATAACTGTCCTACTGGGTGGCAAACAAAGATATCCAACATGAAACAGTAACCATCAGGTCACTAATATTAGTAAACAGAACACATC
Source organism: Aquarana catesbeiana (assembly GCF_042186555.1). NCBI lineage: Eukaryota > Metazoa > Chordata > Amphibia > Anura > Ranidae > Aquarana > Aquarana catesbeiana. The sequence goes on from NC_133331.1 coordinate 142,333,789, forward strand.
AGTTGAGTATCCCCACAGAGTCTATCATTGTATTTTAAAAATAGGCAACAACTTCTACAAACCTCTGACAAAGGCCAATGTACTGTAAAGAATGTTTTTTTGATGTTTTAGCTTAGTTTATTTCAGTCATTTAACAACTAAATCAGACACTTTTTTCTGTACATACTGCATATAGTATGTACAGAAAAAAAGAAAGAAAGAAAGAAAAAAAAAAAGCGTCTGATTTAGTTGTTAAATTGCAGAAATAATCTGACAAAATGTCCATGCCAGGGAGGCTTTAACAACATGTATAATACCTTTATCAGTATATCAAAAGCAAAAATCTTTTGCTTCGCCATGCATGTCCCACTTGAGAGATATCCCTTCACCTGTCCTACAGAGAACAAAAGTGAGGAAATCTGGCAAAAGTCAAGTAATCCCCTCTTAGATGTCGACAGAACAAGTTTCCACATTTGGATTTTCCCTCACTTTCAGGATCAACAACATTGATCACACAGACAGAAACCCCCACCTTCCTACCCCAACTCTTTATCCAAAACAAAACCAAAGAAACTGCTTTAGCGTTGGATACACTTTAAAAACACTTCTTTATTCTGTTATATTCTGCTGAACTCACCCTACAGAACATGATTTACTGAAATGTATAGTGAGGCAAAGCTAAGTGATCCTGTGTTTGCTCTTTTATATCAGGTGCAGGGATTAAAACAAAATGCAACTTATATGCATATACTGTTAATGGATATTTCAAGTGTATGCAGATTCCTGTCAAACTTTTTTGAAGTATAACTAAAGGCAAAACATTACAAATGGCCACTGCCCCCACCTATAACTGGCCTTTGCAGCAAGAAGCACATGGAAGGGTGATGCATGTCAAACAAAACCAAAGAAAATTCCCAGCTCAACTTACCAACCAACAGTATGCGTTAAAAACTAGGGTTCCGTACTTAATGCAAACAGTATGACAGGATAATTTGGTCTGTTGCAGACTGGTCATTAAGTTGAGCTGGGAATTTTCTTTGGTTTTGTTCTCTAACACCCGTAAGGTTTTTACTGCTCTTTTCCTGTTCAGAAGATTGTCTCTCTAAAGCTGGCCATATGCTATACAATCTTATTGTACAACCTCTGTATGATCTTTTGTACATTTACCAAAACTATGTAATATGAGGACAAACCTAAACATTACATTCAGTTTGTATCAAATCAGGTAGAGCTGATCACCAATGTCCTCAGGAATAGAAATGAGGGTAAATCCAAATTGTAAGTGGAACTTGTCATCAAAACGGGAATAGAGGGGAAGTCTGAAGGGGATACTTGTTCCAGTGATAACTGTCTAAGGGCCAATTCCCACTGCTCCGCAGGAGCAAATCACGCTCCGACCGCTCTGTGTTGCCGGCTGCACTATGGGGCGATTTAGCGCATCACACGGATCCCTTTGTCTTTGTATGACATTTAAAGTGTACAATAAGTACACTTCATTCACTGCAATGTCGATCAGTGTAATGCGTTGCCTGACATTGCAGTGCAATTCAGGCTGCTGCGCTACGATAAAATGCAGCATGTCTGCACCGCTGCACTAGGCTATGTTGAAGTGTGAATGGGACACATGAAACAATTGTTTCCTGTGTGTCCCTGCAGTGGCAGATGTTCCCATGAGGTAAAATATCTGTCACCGCATATAGTGTAAATTGGCCCTAAGGGCTAGTTTACACTAGCACTGCTCTCTGCAGACCAATCTGCATTTGGATCACTGGAGCACTTGAGGTGGCATATCACCTCCCCACCATGTGCTTTAACCCTTTCATGACTAAGCCTATTTTTGAAATTTGGTGTTTACAAGTTAAAATCCATATTTTTTGCTAGAAAATTACTTAGAACCCCCAAACATTATATATATTTTTTAGCAGAGAATCTAGAGAATAAAATGGAGATTGTTGCAATATTTTATATCACACGGTATTTGTGCAGCTGTGTTTTAAACGCAAATTTTTGGAAAAGGGACACTTCCATGAATTTTAAAAAATCCAAACAGTAAAGTTACCCCAATTTTTTTGTATAATGTGAAAGATGATGTTACGCCGAGTAAATAGATACCAAACATGTCACACTTTATAATTGCACGCACTCGTGGAATGGCGACAAACTACGGTAGCTATGAATTTCCATAGGCGAGGCTTTAAATTTTTTTTACGGTTACCAGGTTAGAGTTACAGAGGAGGTCAAGGGCTAGAATTATTGCTCTCGCTCTGACGATCGCGGCGATATCTCACATGTGTGATTTGAACACCGTTTACATATGCGGGCGCGACTTCTGTATGCGTTTTCTTCGCTGCGTGAGCTCGCGGGGACGGTGGTGCTTTAAAAAAATTTTTTTTTTTTTTTAATTTATTTTATTTATTTTTAGACTTATAAATTGTGTTTTAAAAAAAGTTTTTTTTTTTACTTTTATTGCTGTCACAAGGAATGTAAACATCCCTTGTGACAATAATAGGTGGTGACAGGTACTCTTTATGGAGGGATCGGGGGTCTAAAAAGACCCCCGATCACTCCTCTGCACTTCAAAGTATTCAGATCGCCGAAAACGGTGATTCTGAATACTGTGTATTTTTTTTTAAATTTGGCGCCATTGGCAGCCGAGTAAACGGGAAGTGACGTCATGACGTCGCTTCCGCGTTTACATTGAGAAGGCTGGAACGAAGCCGCCCACAGCTTCGTTCCAGCCCGCCCACAGCCGCCGGAGGCAGCCGATTGGACACCGGGCCTCCCGATCGCACGGCAGGCCCGATAAGAGCGGCGGGGGGCGTCCCCTCCCGCTCCTCCGGTATAACAGCCGAGCGGCTTTTAGCCGCATCGGTTGTTATATACGGGTAGCCGATCGCCCGCTCGAAACAACGGTACCGGGATGATGCCTGCAGCTGTGGGCATCATCCCGGTATAACCCCCGAAAGCCAAGTACGCACATATGCGTACGGTCGGCGGGAAGGGGTTAAATCTTTAACCACTTCAGCCCCGGAAGGATTTGCCCCCATTTTTTGCGATACGGCACTGTGACGCTTTAACTGACAATTGCGCGGTCGTGCGACACTGTACCCAAACAAAATTGACGTCCTTTTTTCCCCACAAATAGAGCTTTCTTTTGGCGGTATTTCATCACCTCTGTGGTTTTTATTTTTTGCGCTATAAACAAAGATCGACAATTTTGAAAAGAAAAAAAAACTATTTTAAGCTTTTTGCTAATATATATATATATATATATATATATATATATATAAAAAACGTATTAATCAGGCCGATATATATTCTTCTACATAGTTTTGGTAAAAAAGAAAAAAAAAAACGCAATAGGAGTATATTGATTAGTTTGCACAAAAGTTATCGCGTCTACAAACTATGGGACAGATTTAGTGACTTTTTTATTGTTTTTACTAGTAATGGCGGCGATCTGCGATTTTTACCAGGGCCGCGACATTGCAGCGGACAAATCTGTCCCCAAATTACACTTTTTGGGGACCAGTGACATTATTACATTGATCAGTCCTCTAAAAATGCACTGATCAAATGTAAAAAAACACTGGCAGGGAAGGTGTTAACGATCAAGGGGTTAACTGTGTTCCCTAGCTGTGTTCTAACAGTAGGGGGGGGGGGGGGGATGGGCTGCCAGGGACATGACAGATCACTGTTCCAGATGACTGGGAACAGTAGATCTCTGTCACATCCCCTGTCAGAACAGGGATTCGCCTCGTTTACAAAGGCAGATCCCCGTTCTGCTTCTGTTCTAGGCGATTGCGGGTCGCTAGCAGACATTGCATCCGCTCGACCCGTGGGCACACTCCTGCAGAGGGCGTGCGACAACTGAACGCGACAGTAGGGATAATTTTTACTGCAATGCAATGAAAAGCATGACAGCTGTGCCATATGTACCCCCCTCCACTGACTTCGCAGCATAAGGAGAAAATGGTAAAAGCGTGGCCCATCCACTCATATTTACCACCACTCCCCCCAATCACAAATGTAAACATGGCCCAAGGGGCGATTTCCCTCTCACCATAAAAACATCCTCACACTTTAAAAGTGTTTTATTATATCTGTCCATCAATTGCTAAAAAAAAAAAATTTACAAATTAAAAAAAAAAAGGGAAGCTGTTCATCCAGCCAAAAATCTTGTGAGCTGATAACAGTACAGGAAGAGATCAGTTAGCACTGTTCCCTACTTCTATCCTTTGGAGGAGAGAGGGAGGTGTTATGTAGTCCTAAAACATTCCTTGCCCTAAGGTGACAATGCTCTGTACAGTTGTCACCCTAATGAAGGGAGTGTGTTAATGGCAGGATTAACAGGTTAAAATAAAGGAATAATAATGCGGCCACCACATCTAAAGACCAATAAGTTGTAACATTATTAAAAATGTTCTCAGCTTTAGATACGCTTTAAGGGCAGCCAAACCTCACAAAGACACTAGCCCACACAGCAGAGGTTTCTTGTGAAGGCTAGTGTGAACAAGTCCTAAAGCCTGGTACACCCTACTAGTATTTTTTCATTCAACCCGCTGAGAAAAAACCTCACAGTTAAGATCGGAGGCGCTGTGCTAACTATCCGATGTTAGTACAGCGATCTCCCCTGCTGAGCAATTGTGTTCTGACAGGAGGGACGCTCTCATCCCCTGCCAGAAGACTCCATTGGCCGAGAGCACTGATCGGGAGCTGGTCGACTGCTGGTTTTCCACCATGAACGACTGACAGAAGCCGGCCATTTGGATCAGCTGCCATACACACTGGTGGAATGTCAGATGGTTTTCATTGAATCAGCTGATGTCGCCCGACATTCGGCCCGTGTGTACTAAGCTTAAGTGTGGTGCCTTTTACATGTGTCGCTACTCCCATCTGTGTCCCAATGGGAGGATTTCCCTACACTTACTGTCCCAAAAAATCCCTCCAAAGTGAGGGAATCCCTGGTTGTCATCACAACTAATGTCCCCATTGGAAGATTTGGGATTTACTTTCAGTGATAACAGAAAACAGGACAAATTGAGAGGGTGAGCTGCACTAAGAGGGGCACAGAGAGCAAAAAAAACTGACAGATGTTCTAATCCTTCTCCAACCTATCCAAAAAAAAAAAAAAAAAAAAAGAAAAAAAAAAGATTTGCTTTAGTTTCAAATTAAAAGAGAAGTATGGGTTTTTTTTAATTTTAGTTTTATACTTGCCTATGTGGATGGAGCATCGGACCGATGCTGTATCTGTCCCCCGGCGTCTCTGCACTGAGAACCGAGCCACTAAACATCGCCGATGGCTCGGTTTTCACAGATCCCCGAGAGGAGAGCTACTGACCTTCAGTCAGCGTCTCTCCTCCACGGGCACTGGAGCGCTGAGCTGGGGGGGGGGGGGGGGGGCAAAGAGCGGCCATCTCAGTGGCTCGCTGAGACTGCCATCAATCAAGGCAGCTGGCGGATCCAGACATGGAAGTCGGGATGATGCTCTGCCTCGACTGATGACACCAGACAGCTCTCCGCTGAAAATGGGTCACAGGAGTGCAAAACAAAATGCACTCCTGTGACCCATAGGAGAAGCCCAGCCTAAAAAGCTCAGGCTGGACTTCTCCTTTAAGCTTACAAAAATAAAGCTTGAACCTGACTGGTTGCCATGTGCAGCTGCTCCAGTTTTGATAAATTCCCCTCACCGTTTGTAAATTAGAATTTGTTTTCCAGCTGGGATCATGTATTTACCCAGACGAGTGATATGGATAGGCAAGTACATCACAGACAACAAACTGAATACATGTATGGAAAGCATCAACTAAAAGCATCAGAAACACCATAACAAGGTAAAACACAGTGAGCATTCAAACATATAATCCTGCCTTTAGAGCTCATTTACACCAGATGCAATCAGGTGCGTTTTTGAAAGCAGTACAAACACACATGCAAGAAAAATTTAATATTTTTCAGTGAGCCTAGTTTAAACCATTGCACTGCTTTCACGTGTGTTTAAAAAAAAAAAATCTACAGCATACTGCATTTTTCAGCACCAGAAATCATCGCAAACGACCATTAACACAATGCAAATGTGCATGAATTTATGCAAATAAGCGTTAATGCAACTTGGGGGGGGGGGGATGTAATTAAACTAAAAAAATATTTTTAAAAAAGCTGTCCCCAAATTACACTTTTTGGGGACCAGTGACATTATTACATTGATCAGTCCTCTAAAAATGCACTGATCAAATGTAAAAAGACACTGTCAGGGAAGGGGTTAACACTAGGGGGAGATCAAGGGGTTAACTGTGTTGGAGGTGTGTTTGGGGTCGTTATGTTGGAATACTGCCCTGCGGCCCAGTCTCTGTGGGGAGGGGATCATGCTCTGCTTTAGTATGTCACAGTACATGTTGACATTCATGGTTCCATCAATGAACTGTAGCTCCCCAGTGCCAGCAGCACTCATGCAGCCCCAGACCATGGCACTGCCAACACCATGTTTGACTGCAGGCAAGACACACTTGTCTTTGTACTTCATCTCACCTGGTTGCAGACACACACGCTTGACACCATCTGAACCAAATAAGTTTACCTTGGTCTCATCAGACCACAGGACATGGTTCCAGTAATCCATGTCCTATGTCTGCTTGTCTTCAGCAAACTGCCTGCAGGTTTTCTTGTGTATCATCTTTAGAAGAGGCTTCCTTCTGGGACGACAGCCATGCAGACAAATTTGATGCAGTGTGCTGCGTATGGTCTGAGCACTGACAGGCTGACCCTCCTCCCCCCCTTCAACCTCTGCAGCAATGCTGGCAGCACTCATACGTCTATTTCCCAATGACAACTTCTGGATATGATGCTGAGCATGTGCACTCAACTTCTTTGGTCGACCATGGTGAGGCCTGTTCTGAGTGGTACCTGTCCTGTCAAACCGCTGTATTGTCTTGGCCACCATGCTGCAGCTCAGTTTCAGGGTCTTGGCAATCTTCTTATAGCCTAGGCCATCTTTATGTAGAGCAACAATTCTTTTTTTCAGATCCTCAGAAAGTTCTTTGCCATGAGCTGCTATGTTGAACTACCAGTTACCGGTATGAGAGAGTGAGAGCGAAAACACCAAATTTAACACACCTGCTCCCCATTCACACCTGAGACCTTGTAACACTAATGAGCCACGACACCAGGGAGGGGAAAATGGCTAATTGGGCCCAATTTGGACATTTTCATGTACTTACTTTTGTTGCCAGAGGTTTAGACATTAATGGCTGTGTATTGAGTTATTTTGAGGGGACAGCAAATTTACACTGTTATACAAGCTGTACACTCACTACTTTACATTGTAGCAAAGTGTACTTTCTTAAGTGTTGTCACATGAAAAGATATAATAAAATATTTACAAAAATTTGTGGGGTGTACTCACTTTTGTGTATTTAAAAATAGTACAACTTGATGCATTTTTCTGCACCAGAATGCACCACAAATGCGCGTAAACAAACCACAATCGTACACGAAGTTAGTAAAAAAAATTGAAGAAATCAAATGAAAAAAAATATTCCGGAAACACACATGCAGAACCACACAGTGAACGCAGATATTGTGGTGTAATGCCTCGTACACACCATCGGACATTCCGACAACAAAATCCATGTTTTTCTTCCGATGGATGTTGGCTCAAACTTGTCTTGCATACACACGGTCACACAAAGTTGGTCGAAAATTCTGAACGTCAAGAATGCGGTGACGTACAACGCGTATGATGAGCCGAGTATAATGAAGTTCAATATCCAGTGCAGCTCTTCTGCTTGGTTCCGAGCATGCATGGCACTTTTTGCGTCAGAATGGTGTGCACACGATCGGAATTGATTTTGTTGTCCGAAAATTTGAGATCCAGATCTCAAATTTTGTGTGACGGATATTCCGATGGAGCCTACACACGGTCGGTATTTCTCACAAAAGGCTCCCATGGAACATCTTTCGTCGGAAAATCCGACCGTGTGTACGGGGCATAAGAGTTCATTGACACCAGAAGCGCTGGGGTGCATTTGTGAACGTATTCCCAAGGCATGGCACAAAAAAAAAAAAAAAAAAAAATAATTCCCTATGAAAGCAGTTCAAACCAGCACATTGCTTTTGCCCAGTGATGAAAAAAAGTACACCAAGCATTACTTTTTTCAGGAGCAACGCAATGCATGCGTAAATGCAACACACTGCTACTCATAAGACTGCCTTAAAGTGGAGCTCCAGGCTCCTTCAAAAAAAATTTTAAAAGACAGCAGCTACAAACACTGTAGCTGCTGAATTTTAATATTAGGAAACTTACCTGTCCAGGAATCCAGCGGTTTATTCAATCGGCACTGCCATCTCGGCTAAGGGAAACCGGCAGTGAAGCCATTTCCCTACTGCGCACGTGCGAAGCACACTGCTCTTTGTGAATGGCCCAACGGCGGGGGAAGGAGGAGGCGGGGGGGCTGAACTTCCTGATGAGTTTGCAGCGGCGAAGTGACCCGGGAGTGGGTACCTTTCAAAACCAGGTACCCGCTCCCCCCTTCCCCCCAAAAGGTGCCAAATGTTATAGCGGAGGGGGGGGAGGAGGTAAAGAGGCGAAGCTTCCCTTTTGGGTGGAGCTCAGCTTTAAATAAAGTATGTTTGTTTAAAAAAAAAAAAGGCAATGCACATAAAATGCATTCAACACATTACGCTTTACAAAAAAACGCAACATGCATGCGTCGTGGGTGTGAATGTACCCTAAGCCCTGGTTCACACTACTGCGATGCGGGAACCAGCGCAATTGCAGCGCAGGTTCCCACATCGCATCTCCCTCGCACTGCCCTCTGCTAACTGCTGTGGGTGTCAATACAAACGTTAATGACACCCCCAGACTGATTCGCAGAGCGAACTGTGAATTCAGACAGGAATTGGACCCATGAGATCCAATTCCAGTGCGGGGAAAAAAAGGTTTCTGCAGTATTTTTGTGCGAATCCAATTCAAGTTCAGCAAATTGTACGTCTGAATTCCCATTGCACAGACATCGCATGTGATCTGCACAGCAATGCGGTGTGAATCAAATGCGATGTCTGCGTTCACAATAGTGTGAACCCAGGCACAACAAGCCCTTACACCAGAGGCAGTATGAACACACTACAAAGGCATATGCAAGAAATATGAATGTATTTCAATGAGCAAATTTTACAGCACACTGCATTGCTCCCAGGGTGGATATAAATCTTAGTTATGTAGCATGAGGCTGTATATTCTGCAATATTTTGGTAAACTCATTCAATGAATCCAAGCTCTGCAAGCTGAGAGAACATGCACTGCATTGATGTATTCACACAATTTCACAGTAACCTGAGATAAACCAATGTTCTGAAATGTTCCTTTATCCCAAATGTTTGCAAATCTATGTACACTACAAACTGTATGATTGAATCAGTTCTGATATTGCTATTTTACTAAACTGACAGCTTGTTATTCTAAATAGGAAACCTTCATTTTGTTTTCAAATATTAACGATTCTAACTACCGACAAGAATCAGTCCTTACATTTAAAGAGCACCTGTCATTTCAGATCCATCGTGGCAGAACCTGTTAGCGGGCATCCACTCACCTGCTGCCACATCCCTCACCTTGTTGTGTCACTGCCGCATCACCAGCCGTCCCATTAAAGTGAATGGGACTGTCGGTGAGTCAACATCGGGTCAAAGGAGGAGCCGCTGCGGGACAAAGATGACAGTTACTCTTTAAAAATTTTGATCCAAATTAACTTGATTCAAATCAGATCCACCCTGAAACGTGCTGCAAATGCATGTGAATACAACTAGGTAGAAAAATTAAAATAAAATGACAAAATGATTCCAAACACACAAAAAGGCATCGTAAAGGCACATGCAGGAACGCACAGAGAACACAGGGATTGCGGTGTAAATGAGCCATAAAACACAAAGACCTCCATACTGTTCTAAAAAAGAAACTGAACAAAATGACAACCCCCCTGCCCAATGGGACTATAGAGGTAGAGAGAGGTGATGATGAGAGTCCCCTTGGCTCGGTGACAGGCTGTAAATCAATGCAGTGATGTGTCCGTCCACGAGGGGAAAGCAGCTGTACTCCCTGGAATCTGTCAATATCCCCTCCTCCTCTCCCCCCTCCTGTAGGATTACCAATAATAACACGTCCAGGAATCCCCCGTGCACGGGAATCACACTGCCCGCTGCACCCCCCCGGCTACAGGGATCTGCCAGGAATCCTCCGATCCGCTTATGATGGAAGCAGGGAGGACCCGGCCGGCACAAATACATATGATTAGCACTGACACAGGGGAATGTGGGGCCAGCCGGCGTGGTTGCCATGACTACAGCGCGGCCTAGCTACACCAGCGGCCTGGCCTGGCAGTGCCCGGGGGTGGGTGGCTGGATGGGGGAGAGAGGCAGCCGGGCTCCTCCGTTTCCCCCAAGTTCGGTTCCAGCCATCAGCTGCCGGGCCGCCATCTTTATTCTCGCTGCCTACAAGCTGAGGAGGAGGAGGGGGAGACACCGAGAGCTGTCATATAGGACGGACAGTGGGGCTTCCCCCTGACAGCCCCGGCCGAGGGGACACACACATACAAACACACTCACATTTAATCGCCCGCTCGGTGGTGGAGTGTTTACCGTCCTTGGTGGACATGGCTGGGGTGGCCGCTCCCTGGTGTCGGTGACTGGGCAGGCGGGCGGCCTCCTCCTGGCGGCTCCGGACTGTAAGGAAGGGAGGAGGAGGGGAGAGGGAGGACACGAGCGGGGCACGGCTACAGGCTGACGGTAGCGGCTGCTGGCAACATGGCGGCGGCAGCGCAGACTCTGCGGCTCACACAGCGCGGGAAGGGGGATGTCCCGGCCCAGCATGCACCACGCCGGCTCTCCCCTCACACGGGAGGAGTCGCGGAGAGGGCTGGGAGCGGGCTGAGGACACTCACACAGGGCAGGGACACCGGGCTGGACGGCCTCTGGGAGGGAGCTGCTATGGGTTACTACTGTGACCAGTCATTTCCCTCAGCAGTGTATATTTCACAGGTCACTGACCTACAGTCACCATTTACACTGAGGGCACCTTGGGGAAGATTTGCTGACAGGTTTTCTATTGCTATAAGTAGAAATGTGCGGCAGTACGCGTTTAGCACGCTTTGCCTTATGGGCTCATAACAAATGGCCCAATTATGGATAGAAATCTATATAATGATACCAACTATTCTCCACAAAACTCGGCCCACACCCCACGGGAAGCTTCTTCATACACCCATTCCCCATATCTCCACTGCTGTACAAAATGTGTAACTAAAGGCAAAATGTCTTTTCAATTTTGGATAGAGCAAAGGAAGGTTTTTGTTTATGTGACCTAAAGATGACATTTCCCTTCATTTCCTTTCCCATAGCCAAAACAGGAAATCCCTCCAAAGTGAGGGAATCCCAGGCTGCCACCAGAATTAGTGTCCTCATTAGAAGATTCCCCCCCCCCCATTACTGTTCTGGTGTCAACACAAAATGTGAGATTTTCTTTTACTTTCACCTTTGATAACAGTAAACAGGACAAATAGAGCAGGTAAATCTTCCTAAGGGGCACAGACAGCAATACAAACTGACAGGTGTTCTAATCTCTTCCCACTCTAGCCAAAAAAAAACCTTTAGGCCCCTTTCACACATGCGGACCGTATGTCCGTATTTCCTTGTCAAAAGAAGTTTATTGAGTATACAATGTTATAAAGATACATAAAGTAAGTTTACAAGGATCTATAAAGTAAGCTCATTGTTTTACAGTAGGGTTTATATAGGTAAATATCATGAAATTTCAAATATTAAACATTGGGTTCACGTAAACCTAAATTGAAGATATATATCATTTCCTTAGTTACTTTTGTAGGTATTTAAATGATTTATACCTACTATACATATTGTTTACAAGTAGAGTGTATATAGGTCAAATAAATTCTGATAATGAGCTTTAATCGTAAGGTGGAGAAAAGGAAAGAGAAAGAAGAAAAAGGGTTGAAAGGTAGAGGTATGGTCCACAAGGTTGTCCCGCTCGTCAGTTTATTATTCTTTTTAGTTCTCTTTGAAGCCTTAGAATGGGTGTCTCTGTAAGTCATTTAATCTGTTACCATGGCAACAGGACAGAGTCATTGAAGTTTGACAGGAACTGTTGTTTTATCCAAGGATGCCAAAGTTTTTCAAATTTTGGAATTTGATTTTGATCTATGGCTACCATCTTAGCATGGGACATTGTATTATTCATTCTGTGAATTGTTTCTGCTAGTACCAATGTAGGAGATTTCCATGCCTTGGCCACTGTTTGTTTTGCAGCCGTTATTAGTTGGATCATAAGTTTGAATTGAGAGAGTGTTAACCATTCCGGTTTTAGATTAAGTAAAGTTAAATATGGATCTGGTTGTATTATTTTTTTAAATATTTTAGATGCAATCACGAAGACTTCCTTCCAGAAGGTTTGGATTACTGGGCACGTCCACCATATGTGTAAATATGTGCCTATTTCTGGGCATCCTCGAAAAACAAAGAGCTGAGGTATTAGGTGAATATTTTGCCACTCTAGCGGGTACAAGGTACCAGCGAGTTAGGACTTTATAATTTGTCTCCAGTGCTAAGATGTTGGGTGAAGATGACTTAGATGTGAGCCATATGTTAGACCAGTCCGTGTCTTCTAAAGTTCGTCCCAGGTCCTCCTCCCACCTCTGAACGTAAGAGGGTCTATTAAGATTTGGTACTCCATATAATTGATTATAAAGTGATGAAATTGTACCTTTAGCAAATGGATCTTTTGTACAGATTGATTCAAAAATGGATAATTGGGATAATGGTGTATCCCCCTTTAGGAATGGTGTATAGAAATTTTTGATTTGGAGATATCTAGGGTTGTCCCGATACCACTTTTTTAGGACCGAGTACAAGTACCGATACTTTTTTTCAAGTACTCGCCGATACCGATTACCGATACTTTTTTTTTAATGTCACGTGACAGTTTTTTTTTTTTTTTATTTTTTTAACAGTGCTTGCTTTTTTTTTTGGGGGGGGGGGGGAGGGGGTGAACGTTGTATGTGTGTGTTATTTTTTTTTTTTTACAATTTTTTTTTTTACAATAATATTTTTTTTATTCTTTATTGTTTTTTTTTTAATCAGCCCTTTTGGGGGGCTTTGGTGAGATATCAGGGGTCTTAACAGACCTCTGATATCTCCCCCTTGAGACAGAGAAAGAGACCGAGGATAGAGATTCCCCAGTCCCTTTCTCTGCAGCGTCAGCTGCACTGAGAATGAATGGAGAGAAGACAGCGGCTTCTCTCCATTCATAAACTGACACATCGTAATCACAGGAGATTACAATGTTTCAGTTATGTGAATGGACAGAGTCAGCTGACTCTCTCCATACACAAAGGAAGGAGGAGGAGGGGGACGGAGGAACGGAGGGGGAGAACGGAGGGGACAGATAAGGAGAGCAGAACGGAGGGGACAGATAAGAAGAGCAGAACGGAGGGGACAGCTGAGAGGGACAGATAAGGAGAGAGGAATGCAGGGGACAGCGGAGAGGCACAGAGGAACGGAGGGGACACGGAGGAAGATGCAGTGACAGTCAGCTGTGACCGATCACAGCTGTATGTCACTAAAGCAGCTGAAAGCCGCTGGGGGAGAATCTTTGTATCTCCCCCATGCGCCGATCACAGCTGACTTCCAGGTATCGGTGGAAGCATCGGGAGCATTTGCCCGAGTACAAGTACTTGGGCAAATGCTCGGTATCGGTGCCGATACCGATACTAGTATCGGTATCGGGACATCGCTAGAGATATCTAAATATCTCAGAGTTTGGTAGATCATATTTTTCTCTAAGTGATGGGAATGAAAGGAATGATTTAGATGCTATGAAGTCATTTAGTGTCTGAATGCCTGATGTTGTCCAAGCTTTAAAAGAATTTGGGTAGATCCATGCTGGATAAAAGGCCGGATTTCTGATAAAAGAAAGGAGAGGATTGTGTGGAGATTGTAATTGATATTTGGTTTTTAGTTTATCCCAGAGAGATAAGAAGTGTTTAGTTATGGGATTATGAATTTTAAAGCGGTCTTTAGGATCAAGACATAATAAATTTGATATTAATAGAGGGTCATTTTCTGAAGCCTCTATAAATACCCATAATGGGATTTCCTGTTTTGCATGGTATTTGGACAGACTGGCCAAATGTGCCGCTCTGTAGTAGTTAGTAAAATTAGGGTATCCCAGGCCTCCTTTATTTTTGGGAAGATGTAGTGTGTGTATAGGTATACGTGGTTTAGAAGAGCCCCATATAAACGAAGTTGCTCTTTTTTGTACTATTCTCAAAAAATAGGAAGGAATTGGAATAGGGAGGACTCTGAATAGATAAAGCAATTTGGGTAGAATAGTCATTTTGATTGCATTAATCTTCCCCATCCAGGATAAAGGAAGTTGCGACCATTGTTTTATTAGATTTGTGATCTGTCTTAATACAGGAGGATAATTGGTTGAGAATAAGTCAGAATGAGATGCTGTTAAATGAATTCCAAGATATGGGATTGATTTTTCTGCCCATGTGAATGGGAGTGCAGCCCTAGCCGGGATCAATTCCATGTTTGTGAGTGAAATATTAAGCACTAGGCATTTCTTAGGATTAATCATAAGGCCGGATAGGGCTGCAAATCCATCAAGAGCTGGTATTAAGTTAGGACCAGAGACCTGTGGTGATGATAGAAAAAGTAATATATCGTCTGCAAATATACATAATTTGTGTGTAATACCTCCTACTTCAATGCCAGTTATAGTTTGGTTTGTTCTGATATATTGGGCCATGGGTTCGAGTATAAGGGCAAATAATAAGGGAGATAATGGGCAACCCTGTCGGGTACCTCTTTCGATATTAAAGGCTTCAGATTTGTATCCAGCATATTTTATATAGGCTTTGGGTTTATTATATAATGCTTTGATCCATGTTAAAAAGTGGGGTCCAAAACCCCATTTTTGTAATGAATATTGCATATATTGCCAGGATACTGTGTCAAATGCCCTCTTAATATCGAGAGATAGAAAACATAAAGGGATTTTCCGTTTTTTAGCAATATGTGCCAATAACACTGCCCTGCGTATATTATCGCCCGCCTGTCTATTTGGCATGAAGCCTACTTGATCTCTATGTATTAATTTTCCTATAATGCTATTGAGGCGTTTTGCTATTATTTTTGCTAATAATTTAATATCGAGGTTTAACAGAGAGATAGGCCGATAATTCACACAGGAAGTATCATCAGAAAGGGGTTTTGGGATCATACAAACAATTGCCATCAGTGTTTCTTGCCGAAAAGAATGTCCATCTAGAAGTTTGTTAAAAGTTTCAGTGAGAATGGGAGAGAGTATTTCTGAGAATGTTTTATAGTATAAAGCCGAGTAGCCGTCTGGGCCTGGTCTTTTGTTAAGTTTTAGGTCTTTTATGGCGTTAGCAACTTCATCTATAGTTATAGGCTCATCCAAACTGCTTTTTTGATTCTGAGATAACTCAGGTAAGGTTATTTTTGAGAAGAAGGATTCAGCCTCTGTAGGATTAAATTCATTGTTTGTCTTGTATAATAGTTGCGAGATGTGAGTGAAATTTATGGACTATTTTAACTGGATTACAAGTGTAAACATTTTTTGATAATTTCAAACGTATTGGTTTGAAAGATTTGTTAGTTGAATTTAATGCCCGAGCCAAATATGTACCTGGTTTGTTTGTATTCATGTAGAAATTGTGTTTGGAGCGTTTGAGGGATTTATCAACTGACTCAGTGAGAAATAGATCGTATTCCAATCTAGATTTTTCCAGATGAGATTTTGTACTCTGAGATGGATTATCTTGAAATGATATGTAGGCTGCATTAAAACTGAGTTCTAGTTTTTTTGCTAGATTTTTGCGTTCCCGTTTAAATAGTGCCATTTGTCTTTGTATTGTACCACGCAAGACAGGCTTATGAGCTTCCCACAGTGTTATTGGGGAGATGTCTGTTGTATTATTAATTGATATGTATTCCTTTAAAGCTTGTTCAATGGCCATCTGATGTAGTGGGTGTTTGAGCATTATGTCCGGTAAGTACCACGTTGGGTCATGCGCTTTTGGTATGGCTGAGGCTATAGTAGTGTATACTGCATTATGATCAGACCACGGAATCGGAATTATATCTGATGCAATAATTTCTGGTATCATTCCTATTGTTAGAAAAATATGATCTATTCTGGTGGAGGTTTGATGAGGGTGCGAGAAATAAGTGAATTTCTTTTTCATTGGGTTACTTTCTCTCCATGAATCTACCAGATTGTATTTGGAAAGAAGTTGAGAAAAAGGTAATCTAGAGGTTATTTTGGATGGTGTAAAAGGTGATTTATCTAGAAATGGGAGGAGGACCTGGTTCGAATCCCCACACATTATCACTGTTCCTATTTTGTGTGTATTAATCACTTGTAATATATGTGAGAGGAATGGTGTAGGTTGTTTGTTAGGAGCGTAGTAGGAAATCACCGTGATTGCTGTATCCATTATATAACCCATGAGTATCAGGTATCTACCTTCTGGGTCTTTAATTTCTGATGATAAGGTGAATGGTGTGGATCGGTGAAATGCAATTAGAGTTCCCCTTTGCTTGGTACAGGCAGAAGCCGTGTAAATTTGTTGATAAAAAGGAGAAATATATTTTGGAGTAGAATCTTTGGTGAAGTGTGTTTCTTGGAGGCATACTATATGAGCCTTCTTGTTATGGAAAGTACGGAAGGCTTTGGTCCTTTTTTGAGGGACATTTATTCCCTGAACATTCAGGGAAAGTATATTCAGTGGTGCCATGGCAATAGATCAAATAGTTTTGACTTACTTTTTGTTATGCAGAGCTGACTGCGCAGATCAACCTGTGTGGACTGAAGAGATGAATAGATAGAAAAGAAACCAGTGAATTCTGGAGTAAAGAGTAAACAAAAAACATATGAGATTAGATGATACATTGTATAAATTATTTTTTGCAAATAATCACAATTTACCCGTGAAAGAGAATAAATATCTCTCTCAGGGGAATAAGTGCCTTCGTCACACTCCCACATAATATGGTTGGGAGAATGAGGAGGGCTAATGGGGGTACACGGATCTTCCGCTTACAGGAGAGAAGTGCTATGTCAAAAGACATCAAAATGATGTTTCATTATTGGAGTGCAGAATATAGTTTTTGTTGAAATTATTTATTCCAGGGTGGTTGTATATGGTTAGTCTTGCCCTAGGCTAAATAATTCAGTTAGAAAGGTACTGTTAATAACTTTGGTATTGATGAAGATAGTTTGAATTATTTTGGGATTTTAACCCTTTTAGAGTAAACAATTACATATTTTATTCATATGTAACTGTTTAGATATGTTAATTCATAAAATTGAGGTTGTATTGCTTCAGATTAGAATAAACAAAAACATAATTCTAGGAACTAGTTAGGTAATAATATATTTGTTTTAAGAAAAGAAAGAAAAAAAAAAAAAAAAAAAAAAAGCTTCCATTACTTCTGGATTATTGAACATATTTGTCCTAAAAAGTAATAAATCTATTGTTATTACCTGATAATATATAACTGAACAAGAATTTCTTTATTTCACTTATATATTCTAAGGCTATATGAATCAGAAGTAATAAGAAATATAACTGGAATGTAACATGATCCCACACAGTGTGTGACTATCAGAATGCAGTTACATTCAGTTATAAATATAGTTTTTTTTATAGAGAACCATCTCTTAGTATAATAAATGAAGAGATATCAGGAATTAGGATGTCAGTCCATTGAATCTTCTTGGTCCATGGATGATGTGGCATAACGGCCTCTTTTGTGAGAATGATGATTCCCATTTTGTTCTGGAATTTTCTGGGTGCTGCCTGAAGGTGAAGATGATGTCATTCTTCTGCGTGTGGGAGTGTTGCTGCTTGTGGGTTCTGTCAGATTTAATTTTAAAAGGGTTTGTTGTAGTTCATCTGCTGATCTGCTTCTGTAAATTGTACCTTGGTAGTTAAATCTGACTGAAAAGGGGAAGCCCCATTGATACATAATGTTGTGGCGTTGCAGTTCCATTAGTTGGGGTTTCATGGATCGTCTTTTAGTAATAGTAAGTTGGGATAGGTCAGCAAAAATTTGATAATTGTGTCCTTGAAAATTAAGTTCCTTTTTTTCTCTTGCAGCAATTAGTATTTGTTCTTTCATTCTGTAATAATGAAATTTTGTGATTATATCACGTGGGGGTCCATCTTTCTTTTTGGCTGTGAGGGCTCTGTGTACTCTGTCCAGTTCTAAACGTTCAATAGGGATATCTGGCTTTAGTTCTTGTAATAGAGCAGTAATAGTAGATTGCAGGTCTGTCACAGTTTCAGGTATTCCCCTTATGCGTAAGTTTGAACGTCTGGCTCTATTTTCGTAATCTTCGAGCTTAGTTTGAAGTATTAAATTCTCTTTTTTTAATTGTTCCAATTCTGTTATATTTTCTTGGGTTGTAATTTCAATTTCATCCATTTTTATTTCTAAGGCTGCGGTGCGGTTTCCCAGCTCTCTTATTTCTTTGGTTAGGCTTTTTGTTATTTGGTCTGAGGTTTGTTTTAAAGCCTTATGAAGCATCTTTTCAAATTGTAATAATATTACTGGGGATACTGAGGAGGCTTGTGGAGAAGTTTGTGAGAGGATTTGTTCTGTATCTGACTCAAATGGAGAGTCTTGCTGTGACATTTTCTGTCTGTGAGAGCGCCCTGATGCTGTATCTTGTGAGGTGACTGGAGCTGCTTCAGCTGCAGTGAGTGCCTGTGAGCTCTTTGTGAGGTGATTTTTATTTCTGCCACGGTTTCCTCCCAGTACCATATTTCCTGCCCAAACTTTCACAGTTTGTTCCCTGGGGCAAAAAGGTTCAAATGGATACCTTTTGAGCCTGCAGGCTCCGCTTTGTCCTTCTCTTCTCTCCTCAGCGGTGTGGAGCTCTAACAATGCATGTCTGCTCCGCTAGGCTCCGCCTCCTGCCCCTCCGTATGTCCGTATTTCATCCATCCGTTTTCGGATGAAATACGGACATACATGCATCCCTAT
Source organism: Aquarana catesbeiana (assembly GCF_042186555.1). NCBI lineage: Eukaryota > Metazoa > Chordata > Amphibia > Anura > Ranidae > Aquarana > Aquarana catesbeiana. The sequence continues at coordinate 142,352,857 of NC_133331.1, forward strand.
GGGATAGCGGGTGTCAGCGGATGTACATCCGCTAACACCCGATGTCGTCCGCCTCCGCTCTCGTCCGATTCTGCGGACGGAAGAAAATCCTATTTTTCTATCCGTCTGCAGAGCGGATCGGAGGAACACGGACAGACGGTCCGTGTTCCTCCGATCCCCCATAGGGGAGAGCGGAGATCTGACAGGGCGGTCCCTGCACAGTGTGCGGGTCCCGCCCTGTCATCTGCCTGCTCAGCTGGGGAAAGCTGAGCGATCCCCGCTGAGCAGCGGATAAACACGGGGCGGATCAACACGGATCCGTCCCGTGTGAAAGGGGCCTAAATCTCTTCTCGTTTGTGCTATAGCCGAAAAGACAAAATTGCCAGGAGGGCATCCATCTACGTCCTCCTGTGCGTCCCCTGCGGGGTGCAGGCGGCGCACTCTGTGATCAGCAAGTCCATGGGCGGCTTCGTTCCAGCCTTCTCGTTGTAAACGCGGAAGCGACGTCATGACGTCACTTCCCGTTTACTCGGCTGCCAATGGCGACGAATTTTTAAAAAAATACAGTATTCAGAATCGCCGGCTGTTATACCGGAGGAGCGGGAGGGGACGCCCCCCCCGCCGCCTCCCGCCGCTCTTATCGGGCCTGCCGTGCGATCGGGAGGCCCGGTGTCCAATCGGCTGCCTCCGGCGGCTGTGGGCGGGCTGGAACGAAGCTGTGGGCGGCTTCGTTACAGCCTTCTCAATGTAAACGCGGCAGCGGCGTCATGACGTCACTTCCCGTTTACTCGGCTGCCAATGGCGCCAAATTTTTAAAAAATACACAGTATTCAGAATCGCCATTTTCGGCGATCTGAATACTTTGAAGTGCAAAGGAGGGATCGGGGGTCTTTTAGACCCCCGATCCCTCCATAAAGAGTACCTGTCACCACCTATTACTGTCACAAGGGATGTTTACATTCCTTGTGACAGCAATAAAAGTTAAAAAAAAAAAAAAATTTTAAACACAGTTTATAAAGTAAAAAAATAAATAAAATAAAAAAAAAATAATAATTTTTTTTTTTTTAAAACATTTTTTATTGAGGTTTATATAGTATAAACAGGTACAGTGCGGTCATATCAATGCAGGTTAGTTCATATACATACAAATAAATGCATATGTCTCAGTATAGATAAGGTGGTAACAAAATGAAACTATCTTGTAAACAAAAAAAAACAAAAAAAAGGGGGGGGGGGGGAGGGGGGTCTGCCAAGCGGATTACTTTTTCTTAGAGAATAATAGCTGACCATCATTTTACAAAATATGATGGGTGTATGTGTTTTTATAACCTCAGGAGTGGAAGCAAAGTATAGACAACAATTTCCTATAATGATGCATTATGTTCAAACAGTAACAATGTAGGCTGTGTGAGTAACCCGTGTCAGAGATACGGGGGACATGGAAGTCAAGGAGCTGTAATGACTTTGTGTAGAATTATGGTGGTTGGAAGCTGGGGGGGTCCGTCCGAGTAGGATTTTTAATTTTAAGGTTGCCCAGAGAGTTTGAGATATCTCTTTTCAGATACCAGTCAGTGTATCGGAATGGGCGCATGACGTCTTGTAGAGCTGTCTGGGTTAACGTGGCTTCTATATATTTACGCCATCTCATGAAGAAGCGCGAAGTAGAGCGAAAGTTCAGTGAAATGGTGTCGAGCCGTTCCATGTAAAAAAGTGACATCATAGCTTTTTTTACTTCGGGTAGGGCAGGTGGAGTTGTTGAGATCCAGTATTTCATTATGGTTCTGCGGGCTACTAGGAGGAGTAGATGTGCCCATTGGGGAATATTCATAGGTCCTCTGGTTGTTGGGGGAGATGTTTGGGGTGTGTATCCAAATAGGCATAATAGTTGATCCTTTGGGATATGTGCTTTACTGATTTTGCCAATGTGATCCAAGACAGAATTCCAAAATGTAGTTATGGCTGTGCAGTCCCAAAGACGGTGCAATAAGGTGGGGCGTGGTTCCGAGCACCAAGGGCATTTCATTTGACTTGGATTGTCTTTGGTGAAGTAGAAAGGGTAGTAAGCTCTGTGTATAATCTTGAATTGGGTTTCCCGCCACGTTTCAGATATCGTAAGTTTGCGGACTTGTCTGTATCTGTCAAGTATTTTTTCTGACAGTTCAGCATCTCCTAAGAGAACAGACCATTTATGAAATGGTTTGAGGTGGTATTTTGCAGATTGATGTTGGATGAGGTAGGATTAGAGACTTATGATGGAGTAGTCATTTTGCTGTAATACTGTGTCTATGAAGGATTTCTGGAAGGGATCAGATTTGGGCCCATAGCAAGATTTCAAATAATCGATCAACTGATAGTAGAAGAACATGTGTTTTGATGGTAAGGAAAATTCGCTTGCTAGTGATCTGAAGGGTTTGAAGTGTCCCGAGGTTCCTTGGTATATGGAGACTAATTTTGTGAGGCCATTGGAACCCCATTGGTCAAATGCTTTGTGCATCGTGGATGGGAGAAACATAGGGTTTCCTTGAATGGGTAAATGTCTTGAAATATTTGAAGGAAGCCTCAATAATTTTCGTACTTCTCTCCAGGCAATTATAGTATCTCTGATAAGTGTATTTGACTTGAGGTGAGGTGGTAGAGCGTTGAGATTAGAGTGGAGGATAGCTGATAGCGTGTGAGGTGAGGTCATTGCACCTTCAAGAAGAGTATTGCAATATTTGGACTTTCCGTTCAGCCAATCTAACCCCTGCCTAAGCAAACAAGAAAGATTATAAAAACGTAAATTGGGTAGACCTGCCCCACCCTCGGACTTCGGGAGGCATAGTTTTTGTAGCGCAATACGTGTTTTTTTGCGAGACCAAATAAAAGTTATTAATGCTTTATGTATTTTCTGTACATCTGAGTGTTTTAATAATAAAGGTATGGTCTGCATTGGTTAGAGAAAAAGCGCGAACGACACCATTTTGAATAAGTGGCATCTCCCAAAGAGCGAGAGGGGGAGGGCCGCCCAAGCTTCCAACTCCTGCACAATCCTAGTAATTAAAGGCGGGTAGTTAAGTACATAGAGAGAAGAGGGTTCACGTCCTATGTGTATGCCTAGATAAGTGATATATCGGGTTGCCACCGTGAATGGTGATAGATGTTTCCACTTAGTTGATAATCGTGGGTGTAGTGGTAAGATTTCGCTTTTGTCGAAGTTTATTCGAAAGCCCGAGCTCAGTCGAAAAGCCGCAAAGAGTTCTCGCAGTTTGTCAAAGTCTGAAAGAGGGTTAGTGGAGAACAACAGTATGTCGTCTGCGAATAAAGCGGATCTGAGAGCTTGGTCACCTATTGCGATCCCGCTGACTTCATCTTGTGCGTTTAGTAGTCTGGATAGTGGTTCTATAGCTAAGTTAAAAAGTAAGGGGGAAAGTGGGCAGCCCTGTCTCGTTCCCTTAGTCAGAGGGATCGAGGCAGACACAAAGTCAGGAGTGACAAGTCTTGCTGTCGGAGATGCGTACATTTGTTGAAGGAAACTCAAGATAGGACCTGTGAAGCCGAATTGTTGTAGTACTCGAAACAGCCAGGACAAACTAACGTTGTCGAAAGCTTTCTCGGTATCTAGTGATATAATAGCGACATCTTGATCAGGGTGTGTTGTAGCGTAGTGTAACGCCATTAGTACTTTTCGTATATTTAAAGTGGCTGATCGACCTGAAACAAATCCCGATTGGGCAGGGTGTAGCAATGAGGGGAGAAGATGTGCTAGGCGTGACGCAACGATTTTAGAGAGGATTTTGACATCTATGTTTATTAGGGATATTGGGCGATAAGAACCTGGCAGTTGGGGGTCTTTTCCTTTTTTAGCTATCAGTTTGATGTGGGCTTGTGTCCCTGTAGGAAGGTATGGTCCCCCATCCCACATGGCTGCATATACGTGTTTTAAGGTGTCTGGGATGAAATCGTTGGTCATTTTATAAAATTCAGTTGTATCCGTCAGGACCTGGAGCTTTATTAGAGGACATATTTTTGATCGTTCGCCGGATATCGTCGGTTGTGATAGGTGCATTAAGCGCCTCTAGTTGTGCAGTTTGAAGTCTGGGTAGACGTACTTTGGACAGGAGAGCTTCAGTAGTGGCTGGATCAGTTTGGTCAGCAGCATATAAATCTGTGTAATATTTTGTGATTATATTGCTGATTTCATCAGTAGAGGTAGTTAGGGATCCATCCGCATTTCTCAAAGTAGAGATGCGGGTGGGTCGTCTCGTTCCTGCACACAGTTTAGCCAATAGCTTGTCAGCTTTGTTGCCATACCTGTGAAAATGTAATTTAGAGTATGCCATCTTAGCCGCCTCCTGTTGTTCCGCCCAAAGATCAAACGTGCACTTAGCTTGTCTCCATGTTCGGATATTATCGGGTGTACGATTTAAAGTTAAGCAGTCATGGGCTGTGCGTAGCGCTTCACTAGCTTGTCTGTATTGTTGTTTAGTGTGTTTTTTAAATTGTGTGGTATAGGAAATGATCGTCCCTCTTAAGAAGGCTTTGCCAGCTTCCCAGAAGAGATTGGGTTCGGTGATATGGGCTCCATTGGTGGAGACATAATCGTTCCATGCTGTGTTTAGCGTGTGTCGAAAATCTTGGTTGTCCATCAAGTAAGATGGAAAGCGCCATATGGGCGAGGGAGATGTAGATGTGGCCTGTGTCATGTGTATAGATATAGGGCTATGATCTGATATCCTAGCATCTAAAATCTCTGATTCACATAAGGTGTTAATTAGCGCAGGGGAGGCAAAGAAGTAATCGATGCGTGAAAAGGAGTTGTGTGGGGGTGAGAAGAAAGTGTACTCTCTATCTGTTTGCGATGTGGGATTATGTGTTTGGTGGGTTGAGTCTCTTGTGCGGTCTGCTAGCGTGGACATGACCGAATTGAAATCCCCGCCTACTAAGTGTAGTGTTTCAGGAGCGGAGAGTATCCATTGCACCATGTCTTGGAAGAAAGAGGTGTCTGGCGAGTTAGGAGCATAGATGTTAGTGATAGCCACTTGTTTGTTGTCTAATGTCATGTGTATGGTCATTTTGCGGCCTGATGAGTCAATCCTAACGTCCCTTAATGTGTGTTTTAAATTTTTATGTATTAATATGGCCACACCCACTTTGCGGCCAAGTGCAGGCGATCCATACACTGTACCCACCCACAATTTACGTAAGCGGGTTAGATCATCTGCAGACAGGTGTGTTTCCTGTAGTAGGGCCACATCCGTCCGAAGACGCTTCAGATGTCTAAGAATAGCCATCCGCTTACATGGAGAGCGGAGTCCCTTGACATTCCATGAAGTAAACTTTAAGTGGTTCTCACCGGTTGAAGAGGCCATGTCTGATGTTGAGGAGTATATTGGGTTAGGGGTATGGAATAAGGCCTCCAATCAGACAATGCATCTGCAATCTGAAGGTCACCAAAGTTTCCTGAGGTTATAAGTATTGAACAGGTGAATACATTCGATAAATAAACATAGCTATGGATAATAGAAAAGAACAGCTTGGCAGAAGTTAAATGGAAAAAACCTTTAACATGTATTATGGGCTTCACTTTTTTCCACATGAGGTTCGATTACTTTTCATGGCTCCCATCAATCTCCCATTCCACTCTTGGCTGCTAGTGTGAAGCCAGAG